>NW_027660628.1:0-247522 GCF_963280865.1 Gymnoscopelus braueri | reverse complement strand
GGACATAGAAGTGTGTACAATTGGCATGATTTTTTTGTCATTTTAGGTTTGACTTGGGTATATTTGCCAGAGGCTTCTCTCAAAAAGCGTCGTTACACCTTAGCGTAAGAGGTAATTCTGGGACTTTTGTACTTTCGCCATCGGTGTAGTGCCACATGTACTGTACATTTGGCGAATTTGCCAAATGTACGGTACATTTGGCAAAAACTCATTCTAATTAGACGGTCGGTTTGGCCAGAGTGAGCCTACATTTGGCATTGAGTGTAATTACCAACTTCTACCAAAGGGGTGCTAGAGGACTGTCTCCTGCCAAATGGACGTACATTTGGCGAAATGATGTCATCCCAAATTGACGGTCAAATTGGCATTGCCTTACAATACTATTCACCCAAGTTGACAAAATCCATCCCAAAATGACAGTCTAATTGGTTTGCACTTGCGAAAAAGCTAAGCCAAGTCGACAATATTTAAATCCCAATTCGACGGTCAGATTGGCATTGCCTTACAATACTATTCACCCAAGTTGACAAAATCCATCCCAAAATGACATTCTAATTGGTATGCACTTGCAAAAAAGCTAAGCCAAGTCGACAATATTTAAATCCTAATTTGACAGTCAGATTGGCATTGCCTTACAATATTATTCACCCAAGTTGGCAAAATCCATCCCAAAATGACAGTCTACTTGGTTTGCACTTGCGAAAAAGCTAAGCCAAGTCGACAATATTTAAATATATACTAGTAACCCAAGTTGACTATTATCTCTGCCCCTATAGGGTGCCGAAACAATCGGACAAGGGACATGCGGTTCTGAAAATTGCTTTATTTGATTTGATTTGATTAATTATTTTTTAATTGGATTTAGTTGTAGAGCTGATTGAGACAAGTGGACAGCGACGACCCAAAGAGACACTTCATGTTGGCAGAGACTTGGTAAATGGTCAATTCCAAGTTGACACGTGGTCATCCCAAAACCTGGGCCTGTTCCAACGGGCGGTTTATGGAGTAAAAGCTTTGCATATTCTGATAGAGCATTGAAACATGATTATCTGACAACTGTTTGGTGTTCATAGCACCTAAAGAACTTTTAAAATAAGCCCAAAAGATGGGTTGGTACCTTGCAAAAATCCAGTTGTTACATAACAGGTACGGGTCATACCCAAGTAGACAAGTGGTTATCCCAAAAAGACAGTCCTGTTGGTTCTATAAAACTCCCAATTAGACGGTATGTTTGGTATTGACTAAGCCTTTATTTTGCATTGAGTGTAGTTACCAACTTCTACCTAAGGGCTGCTAGAGGACTGTCTCCTGCCAAATGGACGTACATTTGGCGATGTCAGGCCAAATTTGATGTCATCCCAAATTGACGGTCATATTGGCATTGCCTTACAATATTATTCACCCAAGTTGACAAAATCCATCCCAAAATGACAGTCTAATTGGTTTGCACTTGCGAAAAAGCTAAGCCAAGTCGACAATATTTAAATCCCAATTTGACGGTCAGATTGGCATTGCCTTACAATATTATTCACCCAAGTTGACAAAATCCATCCCAAAATGACAGTCTAATTGGTTTGCACTTGCAAAAAAGCTAAGCCAAGTCGACAATATTTAAATTTATACTAGTAACCCAAGTTGACTATTATCTCTGCCCCTAGAGGGTGCCGAAACAATCGGACAAGGGACATGCGGTTCTGAAAATAGCTTTATTTGATTTGATTTGATTAATAATTTTTTAATTGGATTTAGTTGTAGAGCTGACTGAGACAAGTGGACAGCGACGACCCAAAGAGACACTTCATGTTGGCATAGACTTGGTAAATGGTCAATTCCAAGTTGACACGTGGTCATCCCAAAACCTGGGCCTGTTCCAACGGGCGGTTTCTGGAGTAAAAGCTCTGCATATTCTGATAGAGCATTGAAACGTGATTATCTGACAACTGATTGGTGTTCATAGCACCTAAAGAACTTTAAAAAATAAGCCCAAAAGATGGGTTGATACCTTGCAAAAATCCAGTTGTTACATAACAGGTACGGGTCATACCCAAGTAGACAAGTGGTTATCCCAAAAAGACAGTCCTGTTGGTTCTATAAAACTCCCAATTAGACGGTATGTTTGGTATTGACTAAGCCTTTATTTTGCATTGAGTGTAGTTACCAACTTCTACCTAAGGGCTGCTAGAGGACTGTCTCCTGCCAAATGGACGTGCATTTGGCGATGGCAGGCCAAATTTGATGTCATCCCAAATTGACGGTCATATTGGCATTGCCTTACAATACTATTCACCCAAGTTGACAAAACCCATCCCAAAATGACAGTCTAATTGGTTTGCACTTGCAAAAAAGCTAAGCCAAGTCGACAATATTTAAATCCCAATTTGACGGTCAGATTGGCATTGCCTTACAATATTATTCACCCAAGTTGACAAAATCCATCCCAAAATGACAGTCTAATTGGTTTGCACTTGCAAAAAAGCTAAGCCAAGTCGACAATATTTAAATCCTAATTTGACGGTCAGATTGGCATTGCCTTACAATATTATTCACCCAAGTTGGCAAAATCCATCCCAAAATGACAGTCTAATTGGTTTGCACTTGCGAAAAAGCTAAGCCAAGTCGACAATATTTAAATCCCAATTTGACGGTCAGATTGGCATTGCCTTACAATATTATTCACCCAAGTTGACAAAATCCATCCCAAAATGACAGTCTAATTGGTTTGCACTTGCGAAAAAGCTAAGCCAAGTCGACAATATTTAAATTTATACTAGTAACCCAAGTTGACTATTATCTCTGCCCCTAGAGGGTGCCGAAACAATCGGACAAGGGACATGCGGTTCTGAAAATAGCTTTATTTGATTAATTATTTTTTAATTGGATTTAGTTGTAGAGCTGACTGAGACAAGTGGACAGCGACGACCCAAAGAGACACTTCATGTTGGCATAGACTTGGTAAATGGTCAATTCCAAGTTGACACGTGGTCATCCCAAAACCTGGGCCTGTTCCAACGGGCGGTTTCTGGAGTAAAAGCTCTGCATATTCTGATAGAGCATTGAAACGTGATTATCTGACAACTGATTGGTGTTCATAGCACCTAAAGAACTTTAAAAAATAAGCCCAAAAGATGGGTTGATACCTTGCAAAAATCCAGTTGTTACATAACAGGTACGGGTCATACCCAAGTAGACAAGTGGTTATCCCAAAAAGACAGTCCTGTTGGTTCTATAAAACTCCCAATTAGACGGTATGTTTGGTATTGACTAAGCCTTTATTTTGCATTGAGTGTAGTTACCAACTTCTACCTAAGGGCTGCTAGAGGACTGTCTCCTGCCAAATGGACGTGCATTTGGCGATGGCAGGCCAAATTTGATGTCATCCCAAATTGACGGTCATATTGGCATTGCCTTACAATACTATTCACCCAAGTTGACAAAACCCATCCCAAAATGACAGTCTAATTGGTTTGCACTTGCGAAAAAGCTAAGCCAAGTCGACAATATTTAAATCCCAATTTGACGGTCAGATTGGCATTGCCTTACAATATTATTCACCCAAGTTGACAAAATCCATCCCAAAATGACAGTCTAATTGGTTTGCACTTGCAAAAAAGCTAAGCCAAGTCGACAATATTTAAATCCTAATTTGACGGTCAGATTGGCATTGCCTTACAATATTATTCACCCAAGTTGGCAAAATCCATCCCAAAATGACAGTCTAATTGGTTTGCACTTGCGAAAAAGCTAAGCCAAGTCGACAATATTTAAATCCCAATTTGACGGTCAGATTGGCATTGCCTTACAATATTATTCACCCAAGTTGACAAAATCCATCCCAAAATGACAGTCTAATTGGTTTGCACTTGCGAAAAAGCTAAGCCAAGTCGACAATATTTAAATGTATACTAGTAACCCAAGTTGACTATTATCTCTGCCCCTAGAGGGTGCCGAAACAATCGGACAAGGGACATGCGGTTCTGAAAATAGCTTTATTTGATTAATTATTTTTTAATTGGATTTAGTTGTAGAGCTGACTGAGACAAGTGGACAGCGACGACCCAAAGAGACACTTCATGTTGGCATAGACTTGGTAAATGGTCAATTCCAAGTTGACACGTGGTCATCCCAAAACCTGGGCCTGTTCCAACGGGCGGTTTCTGGAGTAAAAGCTCTGCATATTCTGATAGAGCATTGAAACGTGATTATCTGACAACTGATTGGTGTTCATAGCACCTAAAGAACTTTAAAAAATAAGCCCAAAAGATGGGTTGATACCTTGCAAAAATCCAGTTGTTACATAACAGGTACGGGTCATACCCAAGTAGACAAGTGGTTATCCCAAAAAGACAGTCCTGTTGGTTCTATAAAACTCCCAATTAGACGGTATGTTTGGTATTGACTAAGCCTTTATTTTGCATTGAGTGTAGTTATCAACTTCTACCTAAGGGCTGCTAGAGGACTGTCTCCTGCCAAATGGACGTACATTTGGCGATGGCAGGCCAAATTTGATGTCATCCCAAATTGACGGTCATATTGGCATTGCCTTACAATACTATTCACCCAAGTTGACAAAATCCATCCCAAAATGACAGTCTAATTGGTTTGCACTTGCGAAAAAGCTAAGCCAGGTCGACAATATTTAAATCCCAATTTGACGGTCAGATTGGCATTGCCTTACAATACTATTCACCCAAGTTGACAAAATCCATCCCAAAATGACATTCTAATTGGTTTGCACTTGCAAAAAAGCTAAGCCAAGTCGACAATATTTAAATCCTAATTTGACGGTCAGATTGGCATTGCCTTACAATATTATTCACCCAAGTTGGCCAAATCCATCCCAAAATGACAGTCTAATTGGTTTGCACTTGCGAAAAAGCTAAGCCAAGTCGACAATATTTAAATTTATACTAGTAACCCAAGTTGACTATTATCTCTGCCCCTATAGGGTGCCGAAACAATCGGACAAGGGACATGCGGTTCTGAAAATTGCTTTATTTGATTTGATTTGATTAATTATTTTTTAATTGGATTTAGTTGTAGAGCTGATTGAGACAAGTGGACAGCGACAACCCAAAGAGACACTTCATGTTGGCAGAGACTTGGTAAATGGTCAATTCCAAGTTGACACGTGGTCATCCCAAAACCTGGGCCTGTTCCAACGGGCGGTTTATGGAGTAAAAGCTTTGCATATTCTGATAGAGCATTGAAACATGATTATCTGACAACTGTTTGGTGTTCATAGCACCTAAAGAACTTTAAAAATAAGCCCAAAAGATGGGTTGGTACCTTGCAAAAATCCAGTTGTTACATAACAGGTACGGGTCATACCCAAGTAGACAAGTGGTTATCCCAAAAAGACAGTCCTGTTGGTTCTATAAAACTCCCAATTAGACGGTATGTTTGGTATTGACTAAGCCTTTATTTTGCTTTGAGTGTAGTTACCAACTTCTACCTAAGGGCTGCTAGAGGACTGTCTCCTGACAAATGGACGTACATTTGGCGATGGCAGGCCAAATTTGATGTCATCCCAAATTGACGGTCATATTGGCATTGCCTTACAATACTATTCACCCAAGTTGACAAAATCCATCCCAAAATGACAGTTTAATTGGTTTGCACTTGCGAAAAAGCTAAGCCAAGTCGACAATATTTAAATCCCAATTTGACGGTCAGATTGGCATTGCCTTACAATATTATTCACCCAAGTTGACAAAATCCATCCCAAAATGACAGTCTAATTGGTTTGCACTTGCGAAAAAGCTAAGCCAAGTCGACAATATTTAAATTTATACTAGTAACCCAAGTTGACTATTATCTCTGCCCCTAGAGGGTGCCGAAACAATCGGACAAGGGACATGCGGTTCTGAAAATAGCTTTATTTGATTTGATTTGATTAATTATTTTTTAATTGGATTTAGTTGTAGAGCTGACTGAGACAAGTGGACAGCGACGACCCAAAGAGACACTTCATGTTGGCATAGACTTGGTAAATGGTCAATTCCAAGTTGACACGTGGTCATCCCAAAACCTGGGCCTGTTCCAACGGGCGGTTTCTGGAGTAAAAGCTCTGCATATTCTGATAGAGCATTGAAACGTGATTATCTGACAACTGTTTGGTGTTCATAGCACCTAAAGAACTTTAAAAAATAAGCCCAAAAGATGGGTTGATACCTTGCAAAAATCCAGTTGTTACATAACAGGTACGGGTCATACCCAAGTAGACAAGTGGTTATCCCAAAAAGACAGTCCTGTTGGTTCTATAAAACTTCCAATTAGACGGTATGTTTGGTATTGACTAAGCCTTTATTTTGCATTGAGTGTAGTTACCAACTTCTACCTAAGGGCTGCTAGAGGACTGTCTCCTGCCAAATGGACGTACATTTGGCGATGGCAGGCCAAATTTGATGTCATCCCAAATTGACGGTCATATTGGCATTGCCTTACAATACTATTCACCCAAGTTGACAAAATCCATCCCAAAATGACAGTCTAATTGGTTTGCACTTGCGAAAAGGCTATGCCAAGTCGACAATATTAAAATCCTGTACACAAAGGTTTTGGGTCATGCCCAATTAGACAAGTGGTCATCCCAAAAAGACTGTCCAGTTGCCTTGGTCCAAAGCCAGGGCCATGCCAAGTGGACATCCAATGAATCCAAAAACAGCCAAGTTGTGCCAAATAGACGTAAGGCCTCTGCAGCTGTTGCTTTTTTGGCACTATTTGGTTTGAGGGCCTCAGGGAGCTCCCATAATGCATGTGCGCTAATTAGGGCTATCAACAAATATGTGGTAACAAGTTGAAGCTGTTTTATAACACGGTTGAGGAACTTGGGCCATTTCAATTTTCATCAAACTAAACTGGAAGTCATGCCGAATGGACATTCGGCCTTGCCTTGATGCTCTTAGACCCCTTTTCTGTCCTGGGGATTGAGGGTGGGGGGGATGGGATAGGGGTATGTATTGTATGTACATTTTTTTTGTCTTTTAAGTGATACAATATGAAAAGATCTGTATGTGCAGTATATTTGCTCCTGGGCCTTGTACTAAAAACCAATACAAATATCTTGAAAAGAAAGAAAGACCCCTTATCTGTTCCAACAGGTGGTTTCTGGAGCAAAAGCTCTGCATATTCTGATAGAGCATTGAAACATGATTATCTGACAACTGTTTGGTGTTCATAGCACCTAAAGAACTATAAAAATAAGCCCAAAATATGGGTTGATATTTTACAAAAATTCAGTTGTTACATAACAGGTACGGGTCATGCCCAAGTAGACAAGTGGTCATCCCAAAAAGACAGTCCAGTTGGCATTGCCCGTAACCAGGGCCATGCCGAGTGGACATCCAATGACTTATTGACCTTTTCCAGGTTTTCAGACAACGTGTGGCGTCGAGCACAGAATCTGTGATAAATCGAGGGGGATATTTTTCAAAAATCCGAAACTTCTTTCCATCCATATTGAGAGTAAGTTGTTTTTTTTGCCACCGGCCCTGAATTTTTTTGACACTGATAAAGCTCAAAGTTCAGCGAAAAGACTGCAAGTGTCATTTCTCGTTAAATTTTTAGAAATTGTATTTTTCTTCGAGACTCTGGCTATAGACTAATATGATAACGCTGATTCCAAATATGTAAGTTTTATTGTTCTCGGACAACAGGAAGTGCCTCAAAATGCCACTTCCTGGTTGGTTTAAGGGTGTTCCAGGCCTGTGAGTGCTCCGATATATATTTTTTTCAAATCTCCACGTAAAATGATGCTTAGATATGACATCATCAAACCCTGATATCAAATCCTGATTTAATTATCCCTTAATTGGCTCTGGTTACAGCCGCGCTAACTCGCTGGATATCTCAAATACGATAAGGACTTAGGGTCCAGTTTTTTGATATGTTGTAGAGCTGACTGAGACGCACGCTCGGATGTCTTGTTCGTCCTGGTTCGACATATTTTTATTTTTGACGTTGTCCTTCGGTATGGTCTAAGGGTTTAAGACTCTATGTACCTTCCGAGAATGTAGGAAGCAAACTTAGGAGTGTCGTATGAGAAAAGCGAAGACATCCATGCGTGCGCCTTGGCGGGTTGTACAACATATCCGAAAAGCGGTTTCTAAAAACGTATCGTTATCAACATATAGCGCTTTATTGCGTGCAATAAGTTGAGATTTGACCACAGCCAATTAAGGAAAACTATAAGGCCGTGTGTCAGGAGAGTTATGTTGGTGCGTTCGGGGCGGCGTGTTGATTCCGAATCTGGTGTCAAATTTATTTTATACTCCTTTTGAACAGTTTTTCACTATTATCTTGGCCCCTAGGGAACGCCGAAACAATCGGACAAGGGATTATCGATCAGCTCTTCACCCCGGACGCGCCCATATAACTTTCCCCACAAACGGACATGCGGTTCTGAATATAATTGTATTTTAATTGATTGATAATTTTTTAATTGGATCAGGTTGTAGAGCTGACTGAGACAAGTGGACAACGACGTCCCAAAGAGACAGTTCATGTTGGCATAGACTTGGTATAATGGTCAAGGCCAAGTTGACACGGTGTCATCCCAAAAGGACAGTCCAGATGGCTTGGTCAAAAGCCAGGGCCATGCCAAGTGGACATCCAATGAATCAAAAAAAGTTGAAGTGTTCTATAACATGGTTATAACACCTTACAAAAATCCAGTTGTTACATAACAGGTACGGGTCATGCCCAATTAGACAAGTGGTCATCCCAAAAAGACAGTCCAATTGGCTTTGCCCGTAACCAGGGCCATGACAAGAGGACATCCAATGACTATCTGACCTTTTCCAGGTTTTCAGACAATGTGCGGCGTCGAGCTGTAATGCCCAAGTTGACAAAAGCCATCCCAAAGTGACAGTCTAATTGGTATGCACTTGCAAAAAAGCTATGCCAAGTCGACAATATTAAAATCCTGTACACCAAAGCTTTGGGTCATGCCCAAGTAAACAAGTGGTCATCCCAAAAAGACTGTCCAGTTGCCTTGGTCCAAAGCCAAGGCCATGCCAAGTGGACATCCAATGAATCAAAAAAAGTTGAAGTTGTTCTAAAACACGGTTATAACACCTTACAAAAATCCAGTTGTTACATAACAGGTACGGGTCATGCCCAAGTAGACAAGTGGTCATCCCAAAAAGACAGTCCAGTTGGCATTGCCCGTAACCAGGGCCATGCCGAGTGGACATCCAATGCTCTATTGACCTTTTCCAGGTTTTCAGACAATGTGCGGCGTCGAGCTGTAATGCCCAAGTTGACAAAAGCCATCCCAAAATGACAGTCTAATCGGTATGCACTTGCGAAAAAGCTATGCCAAGTCGACAATATTAAAATCCTGTACACAAAGGTTTTGGGTTATGCCCAATTAGACAAGTGGTCATCCCAAAAAGACTGTCCAGTTGCCTTGGTCCAAAGCCAGGGCCATGCCAAGTGGACATCCAATGAATCCAAAAACAGCCAAGTTGTGCCAAATAGACGTAAGGCCTCTGCAGCTGTTGCTTTTTTGGCACTATTTGGTTTAAGGGCCTCAGGGAGCTCCCATAATGCAGGTGCGCTAATTAGGGCTATCAACAAATATGTGGTAACAAGTTGAAGTTGTTTTATAACACGGTTGAGGAACTTGGGCCATTTGAATTTTCATCAAACTAAACTGGAAGTCATGCCGAATGGACATTCGGCCTTGCCTTGATGCTCTTAGACCCCTTTTCTGTCCTGGGGATTGAGGGTGGGGGGGATGGGATAGGGGTATGTAGTGTATGTACATTTTTTTTGTCTTTTAAGTGATACAATATGAAAAGATCTGTATGTGCAGTATATTTGCTCCCGGGCCTTGTACTAAAAACCAATAAAAATATCTTGAAAAGAAAGAAAGACCCCTTATCTGTTCCAACAGGTGGTTTCTGGAGCAAAAGCTCTGCATATTCTGATAGAGCATTGAAACATGATTATCTGACAACTGTTTGGTGTTCATAGCACCTAAAGAACTATAAAAATAAGCCCAAAATATGGGTTGATATTTTACAAAAATCCAGTTGTTACATAACAGGTACGGGTCATGCCCAAGTAGACAAGTGGTCATCCCAAAAAGACAGTCCAGTTGGCATTGCCCGTAACCAGGGCCATGCCGAGTGGACATCCAATGACTTATTGACCTTTTCCAGGTTTTCAGACAACGTGTGGCGTCGAGCACAGAATCTGTGATAAATCGAGGGGGATATTTTTCAAAAATCCGAAACTTCTTTCCATCCATATTGAGAGTAAGTTGATTTTTTTGCCACCGGCCCTGAATTTTTTTTGACACTGATAAAGCTCAAAGTTCAGCGAAAAGACTGCAAATGTCATTTCTCGTTACATTTTTAGAAATTGTATTTTTCTTCGAGACTCTGGCTATAGACTAATATGATAACGCTGATTCCAAATATGCAAGTTTTATTGTTCTCGGACAACAGGAAGTGCCTCAAAATGCCACTTCCTGGTTGGTATAAGGGTGTTCCAGGCCTGTGAGTGCTCCGATATATATTTTTTTCAAATCTCCACGTAAAATGATGCTTAGATATGACATCATCAAACCCTGATATCAAATCCTGATTTAATTATCCCTTAATTGGCTCTGGTTACAGCCGCGCTAACTCGCTGGATATCTCAAATACGATAAGGACTTAGGGTCCAGTTTTTTGATATGTTGTAGAACTGACTGAGACGCACGCTCGGATGTCTTGTTCGTCCTGGTTCGACATATTTTTATTTTTGACGTTGTCCTTCGGTATGGTCTAAGGGTTTAAAGGGATACTTCACTTTCCGCCGGGGGACACATTTAAAAAAAATATTAAAAATAAATGAAAAAAGTTATGGAAAATTCATGGCCCCCTCACACATTAGTAGGACACTGTGTGTCGTGAGGGGGCCATGAATTTTCCATAACTTTTTTCATTTATTTTTAATATTTTTTTTAAATGTGTCCCCGGCCCGAAAGTGAAGTATCCCTTTAAGACTCTATGTACCTTCCGAGAATGTAGGAAGCAAACTTAGGAGTGTCGTTTGAGAAAAGCGAAGACATCCATGCGTGCGCCTTGGCGGGTTGTACAACATATCCGAAAAGCGGTTTCTAAAAACGTATCGTTATCAACATATAGCGCTTTATTGCGTGCAATAAGTTGAGATTTGACCACAGCCAATTAAGGAAAACTATAAGGCCGTGTGTCAGGAGAGTTATGTTGGCGCGTTCGGGGCGGCGCGTTGATTCCGAATCTGGTGTCAAATTTATTTTATACTCCTTTTGAACAGTTTTTCACTGTTATCTTGGCCCCTAGGGAACGCCGAAACAATCGGACAAGGGATTATCGATCAGCTCTTCACCCCGGACGCGCCCATATAACTTTCCCCACAAACGGACATGCGGTTCTGAATATAATTGTATTTTAATTGATTGATCATTTTTTTATTGGATCAGGTTGTAGAGCTGACTGAGACAAGTGGACAACGACGTCCCAAAGAGACAGTTCATGTTGGCATAGACTTGGTATAATGGTCAAGGCCAAGTTGACACGGTGTCATCCCAAAAGGACAGTCCAGATGGCTTGGTCAAAAGCCAGGGCCATGCCAAGTGGACATCCAATGAATCAAAAAAAGTTGAAGTGTTCTATAACATGGTTATAACACCTTACAAAAATCCAGTTGTTACATAACAGGTACGGGTCATGCCCAATTAGACAAGTGGTCAACCCAAAAAGACAGTCCAATTGGCTTTGCCCGTAACCAGGGCCATGACAAGAGGACATCCAATGACTATCTGACCTTTTCCAGGTTTTCAGACAATGTGCGGCGTCGAGCTGTAATGCCCAAGTTGACAAAAGCCATCCCAAAGTGACAGTCTAATTGGTATGCACTTGCGAAAAAGCTATGCCAAGTCGACAATATTAAAATCCTGTACACCAAAGCTTTGGGTCATGCCCAAGTAGACAAGTGGTCATCCCAAAAAGACTGTCCAGTTGCCTTGGTCCAAAGCCAAGGCCATGCCAAGTGGACATCCAATGAATCAAAAAAAGTTGAAGTTGTTCTAAAACACGGTTATAACACCTTACAAAAATCCAGTTGTTACATAACAGGTACGGGTCATGCCCAAGTAGACAAGTGGTCATCCCAAAAAGACAGTCCAGTTGGCATTGCCCGTAACCAGGGCCATGCCGAGTGGACATCCAATGCTCTATTGACCTTTTCCAGGTTTTCAGACAATGTGCGGCGTCGAGCTGTAATGCCCAAGTTGACAAAGGCCATCCCAAAATGACAGTCTAATCGGTATGCACCTGCGAAAAAGCTATGCCAAGTCGACAATATTAAAATCCTGTACACAAAGGTTTTGGGTTATGCCCAATTAGACAAGTGGTCATCCCAAAAAGACTGTCCAGTTGCCTTGGTCCAAAGCCAGGGCCATGCCAAGTGGACATCCAATGAATCCAAAAACAGCCAAGTTGTGCCAAATAGACGTAAGGCCTCTGCAGCTGTTGCTTTTTTGGCACTATTTGGTTTGAGGGCCTCAGGGAGCTCCCATAATGCAGGTGCGCTAATTAGGGCTATCAACAAATATGTGGTAACAAGTTGAAGTTGTTTTATAACACGGTTGAGGAACTTGGGCCATTTGAATTTTCATCAAACTAAACTGGAAGTCATGCCGAATGGACATTCGGCCTTGCCTTGATGCTCTTAGACCCCTTTTCTGTCCTGGGGATTGAGGGTGGGGGGGATGGGATAGGGGTATGTAGTGTATGTACATTTTTTTTGTCTTTTAAGTGATACAATATGAAAAGATCTGTATGTGCAGTATATTTGCTCCTGGGCCTTGTACTAAAAACCAATACAAATATCTTGAAAAGAAAGAAAGACCCCTTATCTGTTCCAACAGGTGGTTTCTGGAGCAAAAGCTCTGCATATTCTGATAGAGCATTGAAACATGATTATCTGACAACTGTTTGGTGTTCATAGCACCTAAAGAACTATAAAAATAAGCCCAAAATATGGGTTGATATTTTACAAAAATCCAGTTGTTACATAACAGGTACGGGTCATGCCCAAGTAGACAAGTGGTCATCCCAAAAAGACAGTCCAGTTGGCATTGCCCGTAACCAGGGCCATGCCGAGTGGACATCCAATGACTTATTGACCTTTTCCAGGTTTTCAGACAACGTGTGGCGTCGAGCACAGAATCTGTGATAAATCGAGGGGGATATTTTTCAAAAATCCGAAACTTCTTTCCATCCATATTGAGAGTAAGTTGTTTTTTTTGCCACCGGCCCTGAATTTTTTTGACACTGATAAAGCTCAAAGTTCAGCGAAAAGACTGCAAATGTCATTTCTCGTTAAATTTTTAGAAATTGTATTTTTCTTCGAGACTCTGGCTATAGACTAATATGATAACGCTGATTCCAAATATGTAAGTTTTATTGTTCTCGGACAACAGGAAGTGCCTCAAAATGCCACTTCCTGGTTGGTTTAAGGGTGTTCCAGGCCTGTGAGTGCTCCGATATATATTTTTTTCAAATCTCCACGTAAAATGATGCTTAGATATGACATCATCAAACCCTGATATCAAATCCTGATTTAATTATCCCTTAATTGGCTCTGGTTACAGCCGCGCTAACTCGCTGGATATCTCAAATACGATAAGGACTTAGGGTCCAGTTTTTTGATATGTTGTAGAGCTGACTGAGACGCACGCTCGGATGTCTTGTTCGTCCTGGTTCGACATATTTTTATTTTTGACGTTGTCCTTCGGTATGGTCTAAGGGTTTAAGACTCTATGTACCTTCCGAGAATGTAGGAAGCAAACTTAGGAGTGTCGTATGAGAAAAGCAAAGACATCCATGCGTGCGCCTTGGCGGGTTGTACAACATATCCGAAAAGCGGTTTCTAAAAACGTATCGTTATCAACATATAGCGCTTTATTGCGTGCAATAAGTTGAGATTTGACCACAGCCAATTAAGGAAAACTATAAGGCCGTGTGTCAGGAGAGTTATGTTGGCGCGTTCGGGGCGGCGCGTTGATTCCGAATCTGGTGTCAAATTTATTTTATACTCCTTTTGAACAGTTTTTCACTATTATCTTGGCCCCTAGGGAACGCCGAAACAATCGGACAAGGGATTATCGATCAGCTCTTCACCCCGGACGCGCCCATATAACTTTCCCCACAAACGGACATGCGGTTCTGAATATAATTGTATTTTAATTGATTGATAATTTTTTAATTGGATCAGGTTGTAGAGCTGACTGAGACAAGTGGACAACGACGTCCCAAAGAGACAGTTCATATTGGCATAGACTTGGTATAATGGTCAAGGCCAAGTTGACACGGTGTCATCCCAAAAGGACAGTCCAGATGGCTTGGTCAAAAGCCAGGGCCATGCCAAGTGGACATCCAATGAATCAAAAAAAGTTGAAGTGTTCTATAACATGGTTATAACACCTTACAAAAATCCAGTTGTTACATAACAGGTACGGGTCATGCCCAATTAGACAAATGGTCATCCAAAAAAGACAGTCCAATTGGCATTGCCCGTAACCAGGGCCATGCCAAGTGGACATCCAATGACTATCTGACCTTTTCCAGGTTTTCAGACAATGTGCGGCGTCGAGCTGTAATGCCCAAGTTGACAAAAGCCATCCCAAAGTGACAGTCTAATTGGTATGCACTTGCGAAAAAGCTATGCCAAGTCGACAATATTAAAATCCTGTACACCAAAGCTTTGGGTCATGCCCAAGTAGACAAGTGGTCATCCCAAAAAGACTGTCCAGTTGCCTTGGTCCAAAGCCAAGGCCATGCCAAGTGGACATCCAATGAATCAAAAAAAGTTGAAGTTGTTCTAAAACACGGTTATAACACCTTACAAAAATCCAGTTGTTACATAACAGGTACGGGTCATGCCCAAGTAGACAAGTGGTCATCCCAAAAAGACAGTCCAGTTGGCATTGCCCGTAACCAAGGCCATGCCGAGTGGACATCCAATGCTCTATTGACCTTTTCCAGGTTTTCAGACAATGTGCGGCGTCGAGCTGTAATGCCCAAGTTGACAAAAGCCATCCCAAAATGACAGTCTAATTGGTATGCACCTGCAAAAAAGCTATGCCAAGTCGACAATATTAAAATCCTGTACACAAAGGTTTTGGGTTATGCCCAATTAGACAAGTGGTCATCCCAAAAAGACTGTCCAGTTGCCTTGGTCCAAAGCCAGGGCCATGCCAAGTGGACATCCAATGAATCCAAAAACAGCCAAGTTGTGCCAAATAGAGGTAAGGCCTTAGTAGAGGCCCTAGGAGGGGTCCACGCGCGACTGCTTATTTTTTTTTCTAGTTTTGATTTTTGGCATCCATAGGACCTCTAATATTGGGATTTTGATGATCCCAAGAAAAAAAGTGGTCCCAAGTGTGTTTTTACACATACCTAATGATTCAAAGTTAAGACAACATTTTGGCGAGGGAAAAACGACCATCACCATTTTCCAAATGGTCCCTTGAGCTGTCACCTCAATATATGTGAATGGAAATGGGTTAAATGGATACCTACAAGCCTCCCCTGTACAGACATGTCAAATATATGCCAATCTCATGCAGTTTTGGGCAAGAACCATGCTGTGTTTTGCATGCAGTACAAATATGTAATTTCCGCCTATTGTAAAAAGGAGACCACTTTACTGTATCTATAGCTGTATGAGACCACTGTACTGTATCTATAGCTGCATGAGACCACTGTACTGTATCTATAGCTGCATGAGACCACTGAACTGTATCTATAGCTGTATGAGACCACTGTACTGTATCTATAGCTGCATGAGACCACTGTACTGTATCTATAGCTGCATGATACCACTGTACTGCATCTATAGCTGCATGAGACCACTGTACTGCATCTATAGCTACATGAGACCACTGTAATGTATCTATAGCTGTATGAGACCACTGTACTGTATCTATAGCTGCATGAGACCACTGTACTGTATCTAGACCACTGTGCTGAATCTATAAACCACTGTACTGCATATATAGACCATTGTACTGCATTTATAGACCACATACATTGACCACCGTACTGTATCTAATATAGACCACTATACTGCAACTCAACACAACTTAAAACATTTATTTATAAAGCACATTTAACATGACCAGGTCACCTAAATTGCTGCACAGGTCGCCACGAAGGCTCGGTAGATGCAGTACAGTGGTCCACAGATGCACTAGAGTAGTCTACAGATGCACTCGAGTGGTCTACAGATGCATTATAGGTGTCCACAGTGGTCTACAGATCACGACAGTGGTCTACTGATGCACTAGAGGGGTCTACATATCACAACAGTGGTCTACAGATGCAGTATAGGGGTCTAAAGATGCACTAGAGTGGTCTACAGATGCACTAGAGTGGTCTATGATGCACTAGAGTGGTCTATAGATGCACGACAGTGGTCTACAGATGCACTAGAGTGGTCTACGGATGCACGACAGTGGTCTACAGACACACTAGAGTGATCTACAGATGCACTAGAGTGGTCTACAGACATACTAGACTGGTCTACAGATGCACTAGAGTGGTCTACAGACACACTAGAGTGGTCTACAGATGCACTAGAGTGGTCTACAGATGCACTAGAGTGGTCTACAGATGCACAACAGTGGTCTACAGATGCACTACAGTGGTCTACAGACACACTAGAGTGGTCTACAGATGCACGACAGTGGTCTACAGACACACTAGAGTGGTCTACAGATGCACTAGAGTGGTCTACAGATGCACTAGAGTGGTCTACAGATGCACAACAGTGGTCTACAGATGCACGACAGTGGTCTACAGACACACTAAAGTGGTCTACAGATGCACTAGAGTGGTCTACAGATGCACTAGAGTGGTCTACATATGCACAACAGTGGTCTACAGATGCACTACAGTGGTCTACAGATGCACTAGAGTGGCTAAAGATGCACGACAGTGGTCTACAGACACACTAGAGTGGTCTACAGATGCACTAGAGTGGTCTACAGATGCACTAGAGTGGTCTACAGATGCACTAGAGTGGTCTACAGATGCACTAGAGTGGTCTACAGATGCACGACAGTGGTCTAAAGACACTAGAGTGGTCTACAGATGCACTAGAGTGGTCTACAGATGCACTAGAGTGGTCTACAGATGCACTAGAGTGGTCTGCAGATGCACGACAGTGGTCTAAAGACACTAGAGTGGTCTACAGATGCACTAGAGTGGTCTACAGATGCACTAGAGTGGTCTACAGATGCACTAGAGTGGTCTACAGATGCACGACAGTGGTCTAAAGACACATTAGAGTGGTCTACAAATGCACTAGAGTGGTCTACAGATGCACTAGAGTGGTCTACAGATGCACTAGAGTGGTCTACAGATGCACGACAGTGGTCTAAAGACACATTAGAGTGGTCTACAGATGCACTAGAGTGGTCTACAGATGCAGTACATGGTCTACATATGCACTACAATGTGTCTGTAGACCACTCTAGTGTGTCTGTAGACCACTATCGTGCATCTGTAGACCACTATCGTGCATCTGTAGACCACTCTAGTGTGTCTGTAGACCACTCTAGTGCGTCTGTAGATCACTCTAGTTCGTCTGTAGACCACTCTAGTGTGTCTGTAGACCACTGTTGTGCATCTGTAGACCACTCTAGTGCATCTGTAGATCACTCTAGTGCGTCTGTAGTCTGTAGACCACTCTAGTGTGTCTGTAGACCACTGTCGTGCATCTGTAGACCACTCTAGTGCATCTGTAGACCACTGTCGTGCGTCTATAGACCACTCTAGTGCATCTATAGACCACTCTAGTGCATCTGTAGACCACTCTAGTGCATCTTTAGACCCCTATACTGCATCTGTAGACCACTGTTGTGATCTGTAGACCCCTCTAGTGCATCTTTAGACCACTGTCGTGATCTGTAGACGACTGTGGACACCTATAATGCATCTGTAGACCACTCGAGTGCATCTGTAGACTACTCTAGTGCATCTGTGGACCACTGTACTGCATCTACCGAGCCTTCGTGGCGACCTGTGCAGCACTTTGGGTGACCTGGTCATGTTAAATGTGCTTTATAAATAAATGATTTAAGTTGTAGTATAGTGGTCTATATTAGATACAGTACAGTGGTCAATGTATGTGGTCTATAAATGCAGTAGGCCTACAATGGTCTATATATGCAGTACAGTGGTTTATAGATTCAGCACAGTGGTCTAGATACAGTACAGTGGTCTCATGCAGCTATGGATACAGTACAGTGGTCTCATGCAGCTATAGATACAGTACAGTGGTCTCATACAGCTATAGATACATTACAGTGGTCTAATGTAGCTATAGATGCAGTACAGTGGTCTCATGCAGCTATAGATGCAGTAAAGTGGTCTCCTTTTTACAATAGGCGGAAATTACATATTTGTACTGCATGCAAAACACTGCATGGTTCTTGCCCAAAACTGCATGAGATTGGCATAAATTTGACATGTCTGTACAGGGGAGGCTTGTAGGTATCCATTTAACCCATTTCCATTCACATATATTGAGGTGACAGCTCAAGGGACCATTTGGAAAATGGTGATGGTCGTTTTTCCCTCGCCAAAATGTTGTCTTAACTTTGAATCATTAGGTATTTAGCCCCCTTCCTGACAAGGTAGCATGAAAAGGTTGGTCTCATTGGAAACCTGAGGTTGTCTGGAATCAAATGGTATCTCTATCTTTGGGCTACGTCTAAATTTGAGCGTTCCACAGTCTCCGAAAGACACTCTCGCCGGCGTTCCAGCCAGCCATCTCCCAGGTCTCATAGGGGTAATAAAACATTGAAAAAAACACACTTGGGACCACTTTTTTTCTTGGGATCATCAAAATCCCAATATTAGAGGTCCTATGGATGCCAAAAATCAAAACTAGAAAAAAAAAGCAGTCGCGCGTGGACCCCTCCTAGGGCCTCTACTACCTCTGCAGCAGTTGCTTTTTTGGCACTATTTGGTTTGAGGGCCTCAGGGAGCTCCCATAATGCATGTGCGCTAATTAGGGCTATCAACAAATATGTGGTAACAACTTGAAGTTGTTTTATAACACCGTTGAGGAACTTGGGCCATTTGAATTTTCATCAAACTAAACTGGAAGTCATGCCGAATGGACATTCGGCCTTGCCTTGATGCTCTTAGACCCCTTTTCTGTCCTGGGGATTGAGGGTGGGGGGGGGGGGGGGGGGGGATGGGATAGGGGTATGTAGTGTATGTACATTGTTTTTGTCTTTTTTTGTGATACAATATGAAAAGATCTGTATGTGCAGTATATTTGCTCCTGGGCCTTGTACTAAAAACCAATAAAAATATCTTGAAAAGAAAGAAAGACCCCTTATCTGTTCCAACAGGTGGTTTCTGGAGCAAAAGCTCTGCATATTCTGACAACTGTTTGGTGTTCATAGCACCTAAAGAACTATAAAAAATAAGCCCAAAATATGGGTTGATATTTTACAAAAATCCAGTTGTTACATAACAGGTACGGGTCATGCCCAAGTAGACAAGTGGTCATCCCAAAAAGACAGTCCAGTTGGCATTGCCCGTAACCAGGCCATGCCGAGTGGACATCCAATGACTTATTGACCTTTTCCAGGTTTTCAGACAACGTGCGGCGTCGAGCTGTAATGCCCAAGTTGACGAAAGCCATCCCAAAATGACAGTCTAATTGGTATGCACTTGCGAAAAAGCAATGCCAAGTCGACAATATTAAAATCCTGTACACAAAGGTTTTGGGTCATGCCCAATTAGACAAGTGGTCGTCCCAAAAAGACTGTCCAGTTGCCTTGGTCCAAAGCCAGGGCCATGCCAAGTGGACATCCAATGAATCCAAAAACAGCCAAGTTGTGCCAAATAGACGTAAGGCCTCTGCAGCTGTTGCTTTTTTGGCACTATTTGGTTTGAGGGCCTCAGGGAGCTCCCATAATGCATGTGCGCTAATTAGGGCTATCAACAAATATGTGGTAACAACTTGAAGTTGTTTTATAACACGGTTGAGGAACTTGGGTATTTGTATTTTCATCAAACTAAACTGGAAGTCATGCCGAATGGACATTCGGCCTTGTTTCCAATTATTATATATTCCAATTAATTTTTAATTGGAATATGTTGTAGAGCTCACTGAGACAAGTGGACAACGACGTCCCGAAGAAACACTTCATTTTGGCATAGACTTGGTAAATGGTCAATGCCAAGTTGACACGTGGTCATCCCAAAAGGACAGTCCAAATGGCCTAGACTTGGTAATTGGTCAATCCCAATTAAGCAAGTGGACTTCCCAAAGAGACAGTTAATTTGGCATTGACTTATACAAGACCCTCCCCTACCCCGCCCGAGAGCACATGGTAATAAATTTCAACCTGTTTTAGGCGTGCGTGTTACGTAACATGTACAGGTCGTGCCCAACTGAACACTTGGCGTCCCAACTGGACAGGTAATTTCGGCATAGACTTGGTAAATGGTCAATGCCAAGTTGACAAGTTCAACTCCCAAAAAGTAAGTACATTTGGAATTGACTAAAATAGAAAACCTCCCCCCTCATTATAAGCTCTGCAATCCAGCTTGTCATTGGCAGTCAGTCATCTGGTTTCCAAAAGGAAGGACACAGAGATTAACATTGCAGAGATTAACATTCTCTTGAATCCAATTTAAAAACTTGATAATCATGGACAATCTCCAGCATGTAAGTAATCTTTTTTGTTGATTTCAGAAAAAAAATTCAGAAAAAAGTGAGACTATCTGATACTTTGAAATACTTTGCTTTCAAATGATCCCTCTTTAATGAGCTGACTATGCCTTAAGCTAGACCTGGAACCACAATTATTTTATGATTAGGGCTAGGTGTTCTTCTAAGTTTACATTGGAGTTACAGAGGACAATTATAATGCATTGAGACATATTTGTTTTATTAGCCAGGGATCATTTTCAGCATCGCTGTTTTGCCAAATTGACTTTTTACTTGGCAATGCTCTTTCCCATGTCTATTCCAAATTGACTGTCCTTAAGAAATGTACCTTTTGTCCACTTGGTGAGGCCTTTTACCATGTCTATGCCAAATGGACTGTCATTTTGCAACACACCATTTGTCCACTTGGCATGGCCCTATCCCCTGTCTATTTCAAATTGACTGTCCTTTTGCATTTTAACATATGTCCAATTGGTATGGCCTCCCTTGAATATGGAATATTTTCATATTCTAATTCAATCGGATCTAATACCTTCTCTTTCTTATTGTTTAGAACAAGGACAATGAGGCCAAAGGGGTTGCAGGGTCGCGTAACCCTCCTCCAAACTCCCCGGAGGAAACAGAAGAGGTGGATGAGAAGGAAGATGAGGTTAACTCGAAACGAAATATATATATATATTTATGTTCTCCTCAATGTTTAGGACCAAAGTAGTGTGACAGTTTTTTTTTGTAAAAACAAGGGTTTATGTTTTAAGTGCTCAGTTATGTGTCACTTGCACATGAATAACTTATCTTTTTTATTGTTTAGAACAAGGAAAATGAGGCCGATGGAGTTGACGGGTCGCCTAACTGGCTATTTCCCAGAGTCCTTATTCCCCCCTTATCCATGCCTGCCTCCAGCATGCCTCCTCCAGCCCAAGATGGATCATATGGCACATACACGCTGGTTGTTCGAGGCAGAGCTCGTTACCAAGTGCTGCTGGAGATGCGCGATGCTCTGGCAGCACTAGACAGGCTCAAAAGGAGAAGAGAGGAGGAAGAGAGTGAGGAGGAAGAGGGAGAGGAGGAAGAGGAAGAGGAGGAAGAGGGAAAGGAAAAAGGAGGAGAGGTGGAAAAAGGAGAGGAGGAAAAAGAAAAGCAGAAGGATGAGAGAGCTGAGCAGGAAGAGGACACCGAGGACACCGATGATGTGGACTCGGATTATCCACGAAAGGCTGCCGGTGATACTGAAAAATAAAAAATAAAAATAAAAAAATGAATAAAGAAGTCTGAAATAAAAAGATGGGGATCAAAGCCCTCCCCTAACAAAGTCGTTTGCATTGAGTTTTCTGTCCTTTATACAATGACTGCCTATGAAACTGCTATTGTATAATATGGTGTCAGTTTAGCATATAATTCTATAGAGAGTAAAGTCTTCCATCCCGAAAGGACGGTCCATTTGGCATAGACCCAAGAAAAGGAATATGGTATATTGCAGGAGTCAATGCTAAAAAGACAAATAGACAGGAGTGCCCACATGAATTATATTCTCCTAAGTTTCTGAAATGTATGGGTCTTATCCAAGTAGACAAGGAGGTCCCAAAGAGACAGTCGAGTTGGCATAGACTTGGGGAAAAGGGAAAGTCTATTTGGCTTAAACAAGGAACAGCCTCTAGCTCTAGGTCAAGAGAGTAAACGGGTAGATGTGGGGGTCATGCCCAAGTGGACAACGATGTCCCGAAAAGACAGTTCATTTGGCATAGACTTGGTAAATGGTCAATGCCAAGTTGAAAAGTGTTCAGCCCAAAAGGACAGTCCAGTTGGCAAGGTCCAAAGCCAAGGCCATGCCAAGTGGACATCCAATGAATCCAAAAACAGCCAAGTCATGCAAAATGGACGTAAGGCCTTTGCAGCTGTTGCTCTTTTGGCATTATTTGGTTTGTGGGCCCCAGCGAGCTCCCATAATGCATGTAGGCTAATTAAGGCTATCAACAAATATGTGGTAACAAATTGAAGTTGTTCTATAACACGGTTCCGGAACCTGGGCCATTTGAATTTTCACAAAACTAAACTGGACACCATGCCGAATGGACATTTGGCCTCGCCATGATGCTCTTAGACCCCTTTTCTGTTCCAACAGACGGTTTCTGGAGCAAGAGCTCTGCATATTCTGATAGAGCATTGAAAAATGATTATCTGACAACTGTTTGGTGTTCATAGCACCTAAAGAACCTAAAAAAAAGCCAAAAAGATGTGTTGGAACAAAAATCCAGTTTTGACATAACAGGTACGGGTCATGCCCAAGTAGACAAGTGGTCATCCCAAAAAGACAGTCCAGTTGGCATGGCCCATAACCAGTTCCAAGCCAAGTGGACATCCAATGACTTATTGACCTGTTCCAGGTTTGCAGACAATGTGAGGCGCTGAGCACAAAATCTGTGATGAATCGATGGAGATATTTTTCAAATATCCGAAACTTCTCTCCATCCATATTGAGAGTAAGCTGAATTATTTGGCACCGGCTTTGAATTTTTCTGACACTGATAAAGCTCAAAGTTCAGCAAAAAGATGAATGATGACGCTGATTCCAAATATTTAAGTTTGACTGTTCTCGGACAACAGGAATTGCCTCAAAACGCCACTTCCTGGTTGGTTTAAGGGTGTTCAAGGCCAGTGAGTGTTCCTATATATATATATTTTCAAATATCCACGTAATATAATGCTTAGATTTGACATCATCAAACCATGATATCAAATCCATTTTTAATTATCCCTTAATTGGCTCTGGTTATAGCCTCGCTAACTTGCTGAATATCTCAAATACGATAAGGAGTAGGACTTAGGGTACAGTTTTTGGATATGTTGTAGAGCTGAATGAGACAAGAAGACAACGACGTCCCAAATAGACAGTTCCTTTGGCATTGACTAAGACAAGACCCCCCCCGAGACCACATGGTAATTAATTTCAACCTGCTTTAGGTGTGCGTGTTACGTAACATGTACAGGTCATGCCCAACTGAACACTTCCAACGTCCCAACTGGACAGGTCATTTTGGCATAGACCTGGTAAATGGTCGATGCTAAGTTGACAAGTTCAACTCCCAAATAGACAGTACTTTTGGAATAGACAATCCCCTCCCCCCCTTCATTATAAACTCTGCAATCCAGTTTGTCATTGGCAGTCAGTCATCTGGTTTCCAAAAGGAAGGACACAGAGATCAACATTGCAGAGATTAACATTCTCTTGAATCCAATTTAAAAACTTGATCATCATGGACAATCTCCAGCATGTAAATAATCTTTTGTGTTGATTTTTGTTTCAGAAAAAGGTGAGACTATCTGATACTTTGCAATACTGTGATTTCAAATGATCCCTGTTTAATGAGCTGACTATGCCTTAACTTAGACCTGGAACCACAATTATTTTATGATTAGGGTTAATTGTTTTTCTAAGTTTACATTGGAGTTAAAGAGGACAATTATAATGCATTGAGACATATTTGTTTTATTAGCTAGGGATCATTTTCAACATCGCTATGTTGCCAAATTGACTGTTTACTTGACAGTCCTTTTCCATTGTAACAAATGCCAACTTGCCATGGCCCTTTCCCATGTCAATGCCAAATGGACAGTCCGTCCTTTTTAAATGTACCATGACATTGGATTGTATATAGTGATGCAAGTCCCTCAGTGTTTGTCAAAAGGGACACCATGTTAAGCCAATGCACTTTTGTTGTGTTATTATGGTTTCAGGGAAAGGCCAAGCAGGCACCTAAAAAGGCACGTAAGAAGACGACTCCAGCCCTCTGCAGGAGCCCCACCTGCCAGAAGAAAAAAAAACTTTTAACAAAACAAAGCATACAATATCAATTAGAAACAAAACGCAAACATAAAATTACTGCCGGAAGGCAGGCCATGGCAGTGTCTTGGGGGCTCGCAGTATGGAGGTAAGGCTGTTGGTGTTCAACGCCAGCCTTTGATTTGGAGTTGTCGTAAGGCCCCAACAAAAGGAGTTGCAGAATCATCAGATTCCTATTCCCAGTCTTCCTCTGTGACAGGTGTCGTCTATGCAGATCCTCCCCATGGCCAACTTCAAAAAATGAGGATCTCCTCTCGGTTCCTTAGATTGTGGGTGGTATTCAAATGGAGCTTAAGGTCACTCCTTTCATCAATGCACCCGGGGAGGGGGCAGAGGGCTGGAAGCCTCTTTTTACGTGCCTTCCATCCCGAAAGCACGGTCCTTTTGGCACGGACCTAAGAAAGGGAATATGGTACATTGCAGGAGTCAATGCTAAAAAGACATAGACCAGACTGCCCATATGAATTATATTCTTCTAATTGTCTGAAATGTACGGGTCTTGCCCAAGTGGACAAGGACAACCCAAAGAGACAGTCGACTTTGCTTAGACTTGGGGAAAAAGGAAAGTCCATTTGGCTTAGACATGAACCGGTCTCTAGCTGTAAGTCAAGAAAGTAACCATGGTACATGTGGGGGTCATGCCCAAGTGGACAACAACGTCTCAAAAAAGACAGTTCATTTTGGCCTAGACTTGGTAAATGGTCAATGCCAAGTAAACAAGTTCAACTCCCGAATAGACAGTACATTTGGCATTGACTAAGAAAAGACCACTCCCCCAGTAGCACATGGTAATTAATTTCAACCTGTTTCAGGTGTGCGTGTTACGTAGCATGCACAGGTCATGCCCAACTGAACACTCCCAACGTCCCAACTGGACAGGTAATTTCGGCATAGACTTGGTAAAAGGTCAATGCTAAGTAGACAAGTTCAACTCCCAAATAGACAGTACATTTGTACTTGACTACAATAGACAATCCCCCCCTCATTACACTGCAATCCAGCCTGTCATTGGCAGTCAGTCATCTGGTTTCCAAAAGGAAGGACACAGAGATTAACATTGCAGAGATTAACATTCTCTTCAATCCAATTTAAAAACTTGATCATCATGGACAATCTCCAGCATGTAAGTCATCTTTTTTGTTGATTTTCGTTTTAGAAAAAAGTTAGACTTTTTGATACTTTGAAATGCTGTGCTTTCAAATGATCCCTGTTTAATAAGCTGACTATGCCTTAACCTAGACCTGGAACAAAAAATATTGTATGATTAGGGTTAGGGTTAGGGTTAGGTGTTTTTCTAAGTTTACATTGGAGTTACAGAGGATAATTATAATGAGACATATTTGTTTTATTAGCTAGGGATCATTTTCAGCATCGCTATTTTGCCAAATTTACTGTTTAATTGAATTGTCCCTTTCCCATTTCTCTTCCAAATTGACCGCCCTTTTGAAATGTACTTTTTTTCCACTTGGCAAGGCCTTATCCCATGTCTAAGCCAAATGGACTGTCCTTTTTGCAACGTACCATTTGTACACTTAGCATGGCCCTATCCCATGTCTATTCCAAATTGACAGTCCTTTTCCAACGTAACAAATGTGAACTTGGCATGTTCCTTTCCCATGTCTATTCCAAATTTACTCTGCTTTTGGGATGACTACTTGTCCACTTGGCAAGGCCTATTACTTTTCTATGCCAAAATGGACTGTCCTTTTACAACATACCATTTGTCCACTTGACATGGCCCTTTCCCATGTCTACACCAAATTGACTGTCGTTTTGCATAGTAACATATGTCCAATTGGTATGGGCTCCCTTGAATATGAAATATTTTCATATTCTAAATCAACCGGATCTATCTAATTCCAATTCTATATCAATTTATAGGAAAGGAGGAATGAAACCAACCACCTGGTGAGGTGGGCCGACACCAATCACATTCCTGTTGAATGTGAACAATGTAAGTCCTATCATTATTATTTCTATCTAAAGAACTTGTTTTTGACTGAAAAAAAACTAAAATACATTTTGTGTTTCAATTATGTCACAGGTCTGGAACTTCAGGTCAGACAACCCGCGCCAGTGGTAAGGTGGGCCAACACCAATCACCTTCCGGTTGAACGTAAACAATGTAAGTCCTATCATTATTATTTCTATCTAAAGAACTTGTGTGTGACCGAAAGAAAAACTTAAATACATTTTTGTGTTTCAATTATGTCACAGGTCTTGAACTCCAGGTCACACAACCCGCGCCAGCAGCACCTGCTTTTTACAATACAGCCCCCAACCAAATCTCACCAGCAACTGTCGCCCATCCTGCCCCTGCCCCAGCAAACCGACGCCGACGCCCATCTCCGATCCTTGTTCCCTTTCCTTTCTGTTGCATAATATCATGAATAAACCAACCCCCCCCAAAAAACAACACACACACACACACACACACACACACACACACACACACACACACACACACACACACACACACACACACACACAGAGACACATACACATACACACACACACACACACACACACACACACACACACACACACACACACACACACACACACACACACACACACACACACACAAACACACAAACAAACACACACTTTTCATTCTGTTTTAATATTTTTATCCTAAAAAAAAAACGTATTTGTGAAATAAAAAAGGGGCTCAGGGTTCCTCCCTTTAACAAAGTTTTTTGCATTGAGTTTTCTCTCCTTTATACAATGACTGCCTTTGAAATTGCTATGGTATAACATGGTGTCAAATTAGCATATCATTCTATATAGAGTTAAGTGTTCCATTCCAAAAGGACGGTCCATTTGGCATACACTCAAGAATGGGAATATGGTACAATTTAGGAGTCAATGCTAAAAAGACAAATAGACAGGACTGCCCACGTGAATTATATTCTTCTAAATATCTGAAATGTACTGGTCACTTGGCATGGCATTTCCCAAGTCTAAGCCAAATGGACTGTCCTTTTGCAATGTACCATATGTTCCCTTGGCATGGCCATTTCCCATGTCTATGCCAAATGGACTGTCCTTTTGGGATGACTACTTGTCTACTTGGCATTGGGGAACTATGGATTACTGACAGTAACCTCGGTACTCTGAGTAGTGCAATCAACCAAAGTCTATGCCAAATAGACTGTCCTTTTGGGTTGACCACATATCCACTTGGCAAAGCCCTGGCTTTGGACCATAGCAACTGGACTTTCCTTTTGCAATGTACCATATGTCCACATGGCATGGCCATTTCCCATGTCAATGCCACATCGACTCTCCTTTTGGTAAGTGTCTACCTGGCATTGTTAAAACTATCTCTAGGCTAATAACGTAACCCTGGTACATGTGGGGGTCATGCCCAAGTGGACAAGGACGTCGCAAAGAGACGGTCGATTTGGCATAGACTTTGGGATAAAAAGGAAAGTCCATTTGGGTTAGACATGGGCCGTTCTCAAGCTATAGGTCAAGAGAGTAACCCTGGAGTAGGACTTAGGGTACAGTTTTTGGATATGTTGTAGAGCTGAATGAGACAAGAAGACAACGACGTCCCAAATAGACAGTTCCTTTGGCATTGACTAAGACAAGACCCCCCCCGAGACCACATGGTAATCAATTTCAACCTGTTTCAGGTGTGCGTGTTACGTAACATGTACAGGTCGTGCCCAACTGAACACTTGACGTCCCAACTGGACAGGTCATTTTGGCATAGACTTGGTAAATGGTCAATGCCAAGTTGACAAGTTCAACTCCCAAATAGACAGTACATTTGGAATTGACTATAATAGACAATCCCCTCCCATTCCAAATCAGCAATCAGCACCAGCTTTGAAATCCAGCCTGTCATTGTCATTCAGTCATCTGGTTTCCAAAAGGAAGGACACAGAGATCAACATTGTTTTAGTTTCTTGAATCCAATTTAAAAACCTGATCAGCATGGACAATATCCAGCATGTAAGTAATCTTTTTTGTTGATTTTCGTTTTAGAAAAAAGTGAGACTTTCTGAAACTTTAAAATACTGTGCTTTCAAATGATCCCTGTTTAATGAGCTGACTTTGCCTTAACCTAGACCTGGAACCAGAATGATTTTATGATTAGGGTTAGGTGTTTTTCTAAGTTTAATTGTAATTGTAATTGTAGTGTAATTGGAGTTACAGAGGACAATTATAATGCATTGAGAAATATTTGTTTTATTAGCCAGGGATCATTTTCAGCATCGCTATTTTGCCAAATTGACTTTTCACTTGGCTTGGCGCTTTCCATAGTCTATTCCAAATTGACTGTCCCTTTGAAATGTACCTTTTGTCCACTTGGCGAGGCTTTTTCCCATGTCTATTCAAAATGGACATTCATTTTGCAACGTACCATTTGTCCACTTGGCATGGCCCTATCCCATGTCTATATCAAATTGACTGTCATTTTGCATTGTAACATATGTCCAATTGGTATGGCCTCCCTTGAATATGGAATATTTTCATATTCTAATTCAATCGGATCTAATACCTTCTCTTTCTTATTGTTTAGAACAAGGACAATGAGGCCCAAGGGGTTGAGGGGTCGCGTAACCCTCCTCCAAACTCCCTGCAGGAAAAAGAAGAGGTGGATGAGAAGGAAGATGAGGTAAATTCTAAACGATATATATATATATATATATATATATATATATATATATATATATATATATATATATATATATATATATATATATATATATATGTTCTCCTCAATGTTTAGGACCAAAGTAGTTTGACAGTTTTTTTTTGTAAAAACATGGCTTTATGTTTTAAGTGCTCAGTAATGTGTCACTTGCTCATGTTAAACATCTCATAATGATCCCTGTTTAATTGCTGAATATGCCTTAACCCGTTTAGACCTGGAACCACTTTAACAATCTTGTTATGAATATACTATGAAGAATAGCAGATCTACAAGCTCACCGTGCGGCACCGATTACCTCTGTGAGCTTGTAGATCTGTTATTTTTGAAAAATCGTGATTGTTTTTGCAAATCTTTGAATGTATCTTCGTAAAATATTTTTAACTCAAATATTCATTTCTTGGGGGTCCCTGGATGTTTTAGATGTTTATATTGAAGTTAGAGAGGATAATTATAATGCATTGAGACATATTTGCTTTATTAGCTAGGGATCATTTTTAACATTGCTATTTTGCCAAATTGACTGTTTACTTGGCATGGCCATTTCCCATGTCAATGCCAAATTGACAGTCATTTTCCATTGTAACGAATGTCAACTTGGCATGGCCATTTCCCATGTCTATGCCAGATTGACAGTCTTTTTGTATTGTAACAAATGTCAACTTGGCATGGACTTTTCCCATGTCAATGCCAAATTGACAGTAATTTTCCATTGTAACAAATGTCAACTTGGAATGGCCGTTTCGAATGTCAATGCCAAATTGAGAGTCGTTTTCAATTGTAACAAATGTCAACCTGGCATGGCCGTTTCCCAAGTCAATGCCAGATTGACAGTCCTTTTCCATTGTAACAAATGTCAACTTGCCTTGGCAAATTCCCATGTCAATGCCAAATTGACAGTCCTTTTGAAATGTACCTTGACGTTGGATTGAATAATAGTGATGCAAGTCCCTCAGTGTTTGTCAAAAGGGACACCTTTTTAAGCCAATGCACTTTTTTTTAAAGCAGTTCCATTGTGGTTTCAGGGAAAGGCCAAGCAGGCACTTAAGAAGGCACGTGAGAAGACGCCTCCAGCCCTCTGCCCCTTCCCCGGGTGCGATGTTGAAAAGAGAGACTTTAAGCTCCATTTGAAGTCCACACACAATCTAAGGAACCAAAAGGAGATCCTCATTTTTCTAAAGTTGGCCATGGGGATGATCTGCATAGACGAGGTTCCTTGCCCCACCTGCCAGAAAAAAACCAAGAGACTTGAAAGGCACCTCCAGACCCATGTCAAGGGGGAGGAGGACCCTGCAGAGAAAGCACGCACTCTGAGCAGCCTTATGCATATCGCCACCTGGCAGGAGGTGAAAAGGCTGCTTGCAGAGCTACGGGCCTCTAAGCCTGCTCTGGCAGTGGTTTCTACATTTGACTTGGAGGAAGGAACCCCGGCGGAGGCCCCGGTAGCCCAGGTGCCTGGTCCCTCTGGGGGACCTCCCATCTCCCCCAGAAGACCTAACCAATCCCTAAAGAGACCCCTTCCGTCTTCGGGAAGTTCTCAATCCGAGGGAGAAGAGAAAGGAGGAGAGGTGGAAGGAGGAGAGGAGGAAAAAGAGAAGGAGAAGGATGAGTGAGCTTAGCAGGAAGAGGACACCGAGGACAGGATGATGTGGACTCGGATTATCCACAAAAGGCTACCGCTGATACTGATAAAATAAAAATGAAAAAATTAATAAAGAAGTGTGAAATAAAAAGAGGGGGATCAAGGCCCACCCCTAACAAAGTCGTTTGCATTGAGTTTTCTGTCCATTATACAATGACTGCCTATGAAACTGCTATGGTATAACATGGTGTCAAATTAGCATATCATTCCATATAGAGTTAAGTGTTCCATTCCAATTAGAAGGTCTATTTGGGATACACTCAAGAAAGGGAATATGGTACAATGTAGGAGTCAATGCTAAAAAGACAAATAGACAGGACTGCCCACGTGAATTATATTCTTCTAAGTGTCTGAAATGTACGGGTTACTTGGCATGGCCATTTCCCAAGTCTATGCCAAATGGACTTGGGGATAAAAAGGAAAGTCCATTTGGGTTAGACATGGGCCATTCTCAAGCTAGAGGTCAAGAGAGTAACCCTGGTACATGTGGGGGTCATACCCAAGTGGACAAGGACGTCCCAAAGAGACAGTCGATTTGGCATAGACTTGGGGAAAAAAGGAAAGTCCATTTAGGTTAGACATGGGCCGGCCTCTAGCTTTAGGTCAAGAGAGTAACCATGGTACATGTGGGGGTCATACCCAAGTGGACACGGACGTCCCAAAGAGACAGTCAACTTGGCATATATCCCAAAGAGACAGTTAATTTGGCATTGATTAATACAAGACCCTCCCCTACCCCGCCCTAAAGCATATTGTAATCAATTTCAACGTGTTTCAGGTGTGCTTGTTACGTAACATGTACAGGTCGTGCCCAACTGAACACTTGACGTCCCAACTGGACAGCTCATTTTGGCATAGACTTGGTAAATGGTCAATGCCAAGTTGATAAGTTCAACTCCCAAATAGACAGTACATTTGGAACGACTACAATAGACAATCCCCTCCCCTCCCTCCCATTCCAAATCAGCATCAGCTCTGAAATCCATTCTGTCATTGGCATTCAGTCATCTGGTTTCCAAAAGGAAGGACACATAGATCAATATTGTTTTCTTTATTGAATCCGATTTACAAACTTGATCAGCATGGACAATATCCAGCATGTAAGCAATCTTTTTTGTTGATTTTCGTTTTAGAAAAAAAGTGAGACTTTCTGGTACTTTGAAATACTGTGCTTTCAAATGATCCCTGTTTAATGAGCTGACTATGCCTTAACCTAGACCTGGAACCACAATTATTTTATGATTAGGGTTAGGTGTTTTTCTAAGTTTACATTGGAGTTACAGAGCACAATTATAATGCATTGAGACATATTTGTTTTATTAGCCAAATTGACTTTCGTTTTGAAATGTACCTTTTGTCCACTTGGCGAGGCATTTTCCCATATCTATGCCAAATGGACTGTCCTTTTGCATAGTAACATATGTCCAATTGGTAAGGCCTCCCTTGAATATGGAATATTTTCATATTCTTATTCAATCGGATCTAATACCCTCTCTTTCTTATTGTTTAGAACAAGGACGATGAGGCCCAAGGGGTTGAGGGGTCGCGTAACCCTCCTCCAAACTCCCCGGAGGAAAAAGAAGAGGTGGATGAGAAGGACGATGAGGTAAATTCTAAACGATATATATATATATATATATATATATATATATATATATATATATATATATATATATATATATATATATATATATATATATATATATATATATATGTTATCCTCAATGTTTAGGACCAAAGTAGTTTGACAGTTTTTTTTAGTAAAAACATGGCTTTATGTTTTAAGTGCTCAGTAATGTGTCACTTGCACATGAATAAAAATTCAAAATGATCCCTGTTTAATGAGCTGAATATGCCTTAACCCGTTTAGACCTGGAACCACTTTAACAATCTTTTTATGATTAAACTCTGAAAAATAGCAGATCTACAAGCTCACCGTGCGGCAACGATTGGCTCTGGTAGCTTTTAGATCTGCTATTTTTGAAAAATATTGAAGGTTATTGCAAATCTTTGAATCCATCTTTGTAAAATATTTTACTCAAATATTCATTTCTGAGGGGTCCCTGGATGTTTTAGATGTTTACATTGGAGTTAGAGAGGATAATTATAATTCATTGAGACATTTTTGTTTTATTAGCTAGGGATCATTTTCAACATCGCTATGTTGCCAAATTACCTGTTTACTTGGCATGGCCGTTTCCCATATCAATGCCAGATTGACAAGTCTATGCCAAATGGACTGTCCTTTTACATTGTACCATATGCCCACTTGGCCTGGCCATTTCCCATGTGTATGCCAAATGGACTGTGCTTTTGGGATGACTACTTGTCTACTTGGCATTGGGGAACTATGGATTACTGATAGTAACCTCGGTACTCTGAGTAGTGCAATCAACCAAAGTATATGCCAAATTGACTGTCCTTTTGGGATGACCAGATGTGCACTTGGCAAGGCCCTGGCATTGGACCATAACAACTGGACTTTTCTTTTGCAATCGACCATATGTCCACTTGGCATGGCCATTTCCCATGTCAATGCCAAATCGACTGTTCTTTGGGGATGACTAAGTGTATACCTGACATTGTTAAAACTCTAGCTCTAGGCTAAGAACGTAACCCTGGTACATGTGGGGGTCATGCCCATGTGGACAAGGACATCCCGAAGAGACAGTCAATTTGGCATAGACTTGGGGAAAAAAGGAGAGTCCATTTGGGTTAGACATGGGCCGGCCCTTAGCTATAGGTCAAGAGAGTAACCCTGGTACATATGGCGGTCATACCCAATTGGACTCGGATGTCCCAAAGAGACAGTCAATTTGGCATAGACTTGGGGAAAAAAGGAGAGTCCATTTGGGTTAGACATGGGCCGGCCCTTAGCTAAAGGTCAAGAGAGTAACCCTGGTACATGTGGGGGTAATGCCCAAGTGGACAAAGAAGTCCCAAAGAGACGGTCGATTTGGCATAGACATGGGGAAAAAAGGAAAGTCCATTTGAGTCAGACATGGGCCGTTCTCTAGCTATAGAATACAAACGTAACCCTGGTACATTTGGGGGTCATACCCAAGTGAACACGGACGTCCCAAAGAGACAGTCTATTTGGCATAGACTTGGGGAAAAAAGGAAAGTCCATTTGGGTCAGACATGGGCCGTTCTCTAGCTGTAGAATACAAACGTAGCCCTGGTACATGTGGGGGTCATACCCAAGTGGACACAGACGTCCCAAAGAGACAGTCGATTTGGTATAGACTTGGGGAAAAAAGGAAAGTCCATTTGGGTTAGACATTGTTGTTCTCTAGCTGTAGAATACAAACTTAACCCTGGTACATGTGGGGGTCATACCCAAGTGGACAAGGACGTCCCAAAGAGACAGTCAATTTGGCATAGACTTGCGGAAAAAAGGAGTGTCCGTTTGGGTTAGACATGGGACAGCCTCTAGCTATAGGTCAAGAGAGTAACCCTGGTACATGTGGGGGTCATACCCAAGTGGACACGGACGTCCCAAAGAGACAGTCGATTTGGCATACATCCCAGAGAGACAGTTAATATGGCATTGACTGATACAAGACCCTCCCCTACCCCGCCCTAGAGCACATTGTAATCAATTTCAACTTGGTTCAGGTGTGCGTGTAACCTAACATGTACAGGCATTGCCCAACTGAACACTTGACGTCCCAACTGGACAGGTCATTTTGGCATAGACTTGGTATATGGTCAATGCAAAGTTGATAAATTCAACTCCCAAATATACAGTACATTTGGAACGACTACAATAGACAATCCCCTCCCCTCCTTCCCATTCAAATGGCAATCAGCATCAGCTCTCAAAAGGGACACCATGTTAAGCCAATGCACTTTTTTAAAGCAGTGTTATTGTGGTTTCAGGGAAAGGCCAAGCAGGCACTTAAGAAGGCACGTAAGATGACGCTTCCAGCCCTCTGCCCCTTCCCCGGGTGCCTTGATGAAAGGGCTGACGTTAAATTCCATTTGAAGAACACCCACAGACTAAGGAACCCAGAGGAGATACTCATTTTTCTAAAGTTGGCCAGGGGGAGGATCAGCATAGACCAGGCTCCTTGCCCCACCTGCCAGAAAAAAACCAAGAGACTTGAAAGGCACCTCCAGACCCATGTCAAGGTGGAGGAGGACCCTGCACAGGAGGGCCGCACTCTCAGCAGCCTCATGCACATCGCCACCTGGCAGGAGGTGAAGAGGCTGCTTGCAGAGCTGCGGGCCTCTGAGCCTGCTCTGGCAGTGGTTTCTACGTTTGACATGGAGGAAGGAACCCCGGCGGAGGCCCCGGTAGCCCTGGTGCCTGGTCCCTCTGGGGGACCTACCATCTCCCCCAGAAGTCCTCACCCATCCCCAAGGACACCCCTTCCGTCTTCGGGAAGTTCTAAATCTTCAGCCAGTAGTCCCTGCGCCTCCTGCTTGCGCCTGAGATGGAAGTTAATGGAGGCCCGTCAAGAGCTGCAGGAGACCAGGGTCGAGCTCCAGCTGGCACAAAATGGGAAGGCAAAGTGGAAGGCCCTGTTCCATTCTGCCTATTTTACTTCTAGCCCAACTAGGAGGAGAGAGGTCTGTCTGTCTTTCTCTCTGATTGTCTTACCTTCCGATTGACTGTTTCCCATGTTGTTTATGCATGTCTGTTTTTCCTAATTGTACAGGAACCACGAGCGACGACCTCTGGGGTTAGGGAGCCCCCCAAGAAATGGCGTGCAGGAGAGGTCTGTATTCATCTGTGTGCGTGCGTGCGTGTTTCCATCTGACTGTCTGGTTGTCTGACTGCCTTTGTTTAATCTCGCCAGGTGGAGCGTCGGAAGGAGAGCCGCGATGGTGGGAGGAAGGCCAACGTAAAGCAGCGTGTTAGAGAGGTCTGTATTCTGTCTGTCTGTCTGTCTGTCTGTCTGTCTGTCTGTCTGTCTGTCTGTCTGTCTGTCTGTCTGTCTGTCTGTCTGTCTGTCTGTCTGTCTGTCTATCTGATTGTGTTACTTTCCGACTGACTGCCATGTTGTTTATGCATGTCTGTTTTTCCTAATTGTAAAGGAACCACGAGCGACGACCTCTGGGGATTGGGAGCCCCCCAAGAAGCGGCATGCTGGAGAGGTCTGTATTCATCTGTGTGCGTGCATGCGTGTGTCCATCTGACTGTCTGGTTGTCTGACAGCCTTTGTTTAATCTCACCAGGTGGAGTACAGCAGCGACGAAGGGGATATCAGCCTCCTGCAGCCTCCAATAGGCTTCTCCACCCCCCTCTCGCATGCTGCACCCCAGTCCAACGGCGAGGATTCCATCCTCCATGAGGCTATTGATATTTTCAATATACATGACGAGGACGTGGATGTTGCAACAACTAAGGTATTTCAAGAATTAGAACCTGTGTTTGGCATAACGTTGAGACACTTAAGTAACACTGACTGTTCTCAACACTCCCACGTGAATAGTAAAGGTGTCTATCTATCTCTCTATCTAGACGAGCAGCCGAGAGGTGCCGAAAGAGAGCGAGGGGGAGGACACAGACATCGACGCAACACCTGAGAAAACACCTGCAGTCGGCACCCCTCAGGCAGCATCGACTCCAGTGGTCACCTCCAAGGCAGCAGCGACTCCAGTGGTCACCCCCCCCAGCTACGCCAGCTGGCAAATTGGGAGTGGACGGGGAAACACGATGAGGGACATAGTGTTGCCTGAGAGCATGAGTAAGTATTTGCTTGTAACATGACCTTATATTCACTCGGCATGGCTCTTTCCCATGTCTGAGACAAATTGAATGTCCTTTTGCAATGTAGCATAACACAGATAAACTATTTGAGATTGCTGCTCCAGGCTTAAACCCATTTGACGTATGATATGTTTTTACAGACGCCTACTTGTGCGACTATCAAGCGCAGCTTCAAGGGCTTGATACATCCCTATCAGCAGCTGCTAATATCAAGTCCAGGATTTCCAGGCTAAAGGCCTTTTTGCAGTACATGGCCTTTAACGTGAAAAGAATCTCTGACTGGAAATTCATGGACAACAAGCTGCGCATCAAAAAGTGAGTAATGTTGATCCATCAGGAAGTGTGTGTGTGTGTGTGTGTGTGTGTGTGTGTGTGTGTGTGTGTGTGTGTGTGTGTGTGTGTGTGTGTGTGTGTGTGTGTGTGTGTGTGTGTGTGTGTGTGTGTGTGTGTGTGTGTTTGTTTGATGAAGAAATGCAAAAACAAACATACATTTTCACTCTCCTCAACAGGTGGGTCTTCCAACACCTTCAGGTGCGCTTCTCTGAGACTCCCAACACAATGGACCACTACCTCTTAAATGTCAGGTCCTTCTTGAGGCACCTCAAGGACGCCGCCCCCAAAAACAGCCGCCTTCCTGCCAGGGCTCTCAACGGCCTGATCGTCTACCTAGATAACCTTATCAGAAGCAACAAACGGGCCAAGACACAGCGCATACACAAGGTTAAAAGTGACAAGAAGCTGAGAATGCATTCTGCTGAGGACCTACGGCAATGCCTACAGCAGGGCCGGGTCGAAATCCCCAAATTGCTGGGTAAGCCAATATCCAATTCGACATTTATTCTCATCATCATAGGGGATGCATTCATCAATAACCCATGTGGCTTTGTGTGCTTCTGGTTACAGCATCAATGGAGGAGGAGGGGGGCTTCACCATGGTCCGGAAGGCCCACTTTTACGGCTACATGAACCTTTACCTTGGCTGTTTATTTGGACACCGAAACGGTGTCCATGCGAATCTTGATGAGGCCAGCGTGAGGCAGGCTGAGGAGCGTGGTGCTAAAAATGGGGGCTACATCGTGCAAGTAAGTACTATTGTGTTCATCACAAAGTTTTTTTATTTGTAGAACTTTAGAACACTGTAGAACTTCAAGTCCTGTCTGCTTTCTCTCCCGTGCTCTTTCCCATTTCTCCACCTGTCTCTGTCATAGGTGATCGACCACAAGATGGCCAAGAAATATGGGCCAGCTGAATTCTTCCTCAACGAGGAAGAGTTCAGCTGGTTCACCCGCTGGCTTAACATAAAAGCCACTCTGCCGGAAGATCAGAAAAATCAATATTTCTTTTTCACGACGGGACAGCTGGCCTCGAAGAACCTGAATGCCCAGATGCAGGCGGTGTGGAGGATCATGGGCCTCAAGGGCCATCCCATTTTCAATACCATACGATCAACTGTATCAACAATGGTAAGTAAACACTGAAGTCTAAGCACACCTCCTAACAAATTATGGTTGACAACTGAAAGCCTGATTTGTTTTCCTTTTTTTCTTCTAAATTGTTTGTTATGTCGTTTTATTCAGTTCTTTAATTCTCTACTTTTATCTTTTCTTCTTTTTTTTCAGGCCCGGGAGAAATATGGAAAGGGGGAGGAGCGACAAGCCATTGTCAATTATATGGCCCACACAATGTCCATTTCTGATACACATTACGCTTACGCCCCCACCCATTCCGAGTCCCACAGGATCCGGACGTATTTTGAGGCCGCTATACAGGAGGGAGGGTCTGGTGCCGGACCCTCCGGTAGCCAAAAGGCCCTGGAGGAGGAGGAGGAGGAGGAAGAGGACAAAAAGGGAGAGGACGAAGAGGAAGAGGACAAAGAGGGCGATGCATATGGGGAAGATGAGGAGGAGGGAGAAGGAGAGAGGGGAAAAGGAGAGGAAGATGGGGGTGAGAGCACAGAGAATGATATGGAGGATCCAATGGATAAAGACTTTGAAGAGTTACCAAAAAAGAGGAAGGGCTTCAGTCCCAAAAAAGGGTACAAAGAGAGGCTGAGAAAGAGTGTGGTAAAAAGGGCATTGTTTCAACCCAAAAGATAATGTAAAGAGATATAAAATGTGGCTCGGGGCCTTACAAAAAGATGTTTGCGTTGAGTTTTCTGTCCTAAAAAGACAAATAGACAGGACTGCCCACATGAATTATATTCTTCTAAGTGTCTGAAATGTACGGGTCTTGCCCAAGTGGACAAGTACAACCCAAAGAGACAGTTGATTTGGCATAGACTTGAGGGGAAAAAAATCAATTTGGGTTAGACTTGGGACATCCCTGTGTGATAGCCAAATGGACTTTCCCTTTTCCCCCAAGTATATGTCTCTTTGGGACGTCGTTGTCCACCTGAGCATCACCCCCACATGTACCAGGGTTACGTGTTTAACCTACATCATGGGGTATTTACATGGCAAAAGGATAGTGACTGTCTTTTTGGGATTGACATGGGGTATTTACATGCCAAAAGGGCAGTCTTTTTGGCATTGACTTGGGAAAGTCCATGCCAAGGTGACACTGCCAAATAGACACAATGCCTCAAACCAAGGCCTCAAAGTATGCAACGTTCTTTTGGTCCTATGTTCATTCTGGGCCCCCGCAAGCTCCCATAATGCAAGTGCATTAATAAGGGCTATCAAAAAATATGTGTACCAATTATGAGGTTGTTATCTTACACGGTTCACCAACTAGGGCCATTTGAATTTTCAAAAATCTAAACTGGTAGTCATGCCAAATAGACATTTGACCTTGTCATGATGCTCTTAGACCAGGGGTCTTCAGCAGGGGGATGGGACCCCCAGGGGGTCATCAGAGTTACTACCGGGGGTCCGCCGAATCTTTGTGTGATATGATTTTTTTTACCTTACCTTGGACCTTAGCATCCCTTTTCTGAGGAGAAATTTTGCCAAAAGCAGCAGATCTACAAGCTCACAACGCCTCGCAGCGCGAGGCGTTGTGAGCTTGTAGATCGGCTATTTTTGGCAAAGAGGTATAGGTGTAGAGGGGAAAAAGAGCAGACCAAGTAAACAAAAAAGTTCTGAAAAACATTTTTTTTCTGGAGCAAAAGCTCCGCATTATTCTGATAGAGCATTGAAACATGATTATCTTACAACTGGTCCAGTTGGCATAGACTTGGTAAATAGACCACCGAAGTCTGACGTCACTGCCAGTAGAGGGCGCTCTTCCAGGGTTTATTTTTATTTTTTTTCTGTTGAAATCCCCATTGGAGAATCTTAGATCACGTCATAGAAGAACTGTGTTCCCAACATAAACACACCACCCCGGCTTTCTTACTCAAATGGATATGAAGCATCGATTGAAGGTGGAAATGTACAAATTTACCCAAAGAGTAACACTAGAAACGAGCCAAACGAGCCAAACGAGCCACGGACTACATTTCCCATGAACGCGGGTGTTGCCCCGCGCACACAACATACGTCACGCCCAGTGGTTGTTTTCTTTTTGAAAAAGGCAGCTTGCTTGCTGTATCTATGTCAAACTGTACAAAAACTGCACGAATGCGGTGCTTCGTTCCAGATTGCGATCACGATAGCGGCCACGGCTGTTCTTTCCACCGTTTCCCTAAAAATGAGAGGACGAAACGTCGATGGATTGAGAGGATAAGGTAAGGATCATGGCAACTTCGTTTCGCATGCCTGCAAAAAGTCACTGCTAAATAGTTTTGTTTTCTTGCCAAGGGATAATGCACAACATATGTGTCACACCCGATATAGGCATGGATATAGATATTAGCTAATTTGCATCTGTAGCCCCGTACGGACGCTATCGCCACACAAACGACATCAAATACAGCTTGATGGTCGTCCTTGTAAGACACACAAAAACATTGTCGATAGTCCACAAGCTTTTATACTTTGAAAATCATGTTCCAGACCAACATAATAGAAGTATTTGACTCTGTCCCGGGCTCCCCGGCCCTGGTTCTATACATTTTGGATTTCATTTAATTTAGAAATGGCAAATGGGCACAGCATACATATCCCCCTCCCCCAAATTCAAACCACCTACATACAGTACATTATTACTGCCAGACTTTACTCTAATGTAAAACAAAAAAGTTGTTTAGTGATTGTTTGCAAATCCTTTCCTGCATAGTAGTGTATATCTGTCTGTCATTTAATGTCACTTTGAATTTAGTACATAAGGACCCCATTTGAAACAAGCCATTGGGCTTTCATGGGCTTTTCAATCCTATTTAGTTGACCTTGTATGTAAATTATTCAATCAATCAATCAATCCATGAGTTCCTGATCAGGGAATGATCCCAGGCTAATTGATCTTATTTTCACATAAGATGTTATAGTTAATAATGCTTTCAAGCAGTTATGTCCAGACTTTTGGACTGTACATATTGATTATTGGGGCCGTCATTTCTTTGTATAATACGTTATTTGTCATATCTGTCATGTGCAATATTTTTGCACTCAAACAGATGAATACAGACCTCATGAATACGCCGTTTCGCGGTGGCCTTCCCCTCAGGAATAGTATCTCTGCTCTCCTCGCGACGCTCCACCTGGTGAGATTAAACAAAGGCAGTCAGACAACCAGACAGTCAGATGGACACACGCACGCACGCAGACACACAGATGAATACAGACCTCTCTCCTTGGTGGGCTCAAGGAACAATGGAACATGGCCTTCCACTTTGCTTTTCCATCCCTGGCCAGCTTAAGAAAAATCCGGATCTCCTGTGGGTTGAGCATACCATGGATGGTATTAAAATGGTGTTTCATTGCGCTCCTTATCACACTGCACCCGGGGATGGGGCATAGGGATGGAGGCGTCTTTTTCCTCCCTGGATACGGCTTTGGCTTTCTCGCCTGCTTCGCCTTTCCCTGAAACAACATTAACACTGCTTTAAAAACACTACTAAGAGCAGGGAACACTCCAGCAAGAGCCCTGAACTCTCTTCTGGACCGATGGCCTTCCACTTTGCTTTTCCATCGATTGCATGCTGCAGCTCGTCCCAGGTCTCCTGCAGTTCCTGGCGGGCCGCCATCAATTTCCGTCTCAGGCGCTGGCAGGAGACGCAGGGACTACTGGCTGAGACGTTAGAACCTCCGGAAGATGCACGGGGTCTTTTTGGGGATGGATTAGGTCCTCTCCCAGAGGGACCTCCCAAGTTTTCCAAGGCCAAGGACACCAGGGCCACCGGGGCCTCCGCCGGGGTTCCTTCTTCAAGATCAAAGGTTGAAACCATCTCAACATCAGGCTCAGAGGCCCGCAGCTCCGCAAGGAGCCTCTTCACCTCCTGCCATTTAGCCTCCTGTACGAGGCTGTGCAGGGTCCCACCCCTTGGTATGGACTTGGAGGTGCCTTTCGAGTTTCTTGGTTCGCTTCTGGCAGATGGGGCAAGGAGCCGCATCGATGCGTATCCTCCCCCTGGCCAGCTTAAGAAAAATCCGGATCTCCTGTGGGTTGAGCATACCATGGATGGTATTAAAATGGTGTTTCATTGCGCTCCTTATCACACTGCACCCGGGGATGGGGCGTAGGGATGGAGGCGTCTTTTTCCTCCCTGGATACGGCTTCGGCTTTCTCCTCTGCTTCGCCTTTCCCTGAAACAACATTAACACTGCTTTAAAAAAACTACTAAGAGCAGGGAACACTCCAGCAAGGGCCCTGAACTCTCTTTTGGACCGATGGCCTTCCACTTTGCTTTTCCATCGATTGCATGCTGCAGCTCGTCCCTGGTCTCCTGCAGTTCCTGCAGGAGACATGGCTTTCCAAGCAAGATCTGAATGAACTGAACTCATTACATGTCAACTTCCATGGTACTGGTGAATCCACCACTGACCTTTCCTCTAAATTAACGAGGGGGAGAATACCTCGTGGGGTAGCTATATTATGGAACTCTAAATATGACAAAGCTGTGAAAGCGGTCAGACTTAATGTTGATTGGGCCATAGCAATAGAAGTAACATAGATGACAAGTCATTTATACTCTTGAATGTATACATGCCGTATGAATCAGTACAATCTGAAGATGAATTTATCAATAGACTAGCATTTATACAGTCCTTCATTCAGGTTAATGATTCCACATGTGTGTTTACCATTGGTGATTTTAATGCTGATTTATCAGATAATAATGCATTGCATTACTATCAATCACTATCACAAATGTATCACTAATAATGCATTGCATACTCATTATGCAGAATGTACCGTTTCACAAGGTATCATTATGTATGAAATCTAATAAAGTCTTTGGAAAAATAGAAGATCTATCGGCTATTTTTGGCAAAGAGGTGTAGGTGTAGAGGGGGAAAAGAGCAAACCAAGTAAACAAAAAAGTTCTGAAATACATTGTTTTTCTGGAGCAAAAGCTGTGTATTATTCTGATAGGGCATTGAAACATGACTATCTGACAACTGGTCTAGTTGGCATAGACTTGGTAAATTGTCATTGCCAAGTTGACAGTATATTTGGAATTGACAATCCCCTCCCCTCCCCCATTAGTCCACTTCGCAATTAGCAGCACCTGTGCAATCATACCTGCAGTCACTTTGGAAGCGTTGGCAGCGCGAGGCGTTGTGATATCGGCTATTTTTATAGCTTGTAGATCGGCTATTTTTGGCAAAGAGGTATAGGTGTAGAGGGGGAAAAGAGCAAACCAAGTAAACAAAAAAGTGGACAAGGACGTCCCAAAGAGACGGTCGATTTGGCAGAGACTTGGGGAAAAAGGAAAGTCCATTTGTGTTAGACTTGGGCTGTTCTCTAGCTGTAGAATACAAACGTAACCCTTTTACATGTGGGGGTCATACCGTAGTGGACACGGACGTCCCAAAGAGACAGTCGTTTTGGCTTAGACTTGGTTCATAAGGAAAGTCTATTTGGGTTAGACTTGGGCCGTCCTCTAGTTATAGGTCAAGAGAGTAACCCTGGTACATACGGGGGTCATGCCGAAGTGGACAAGGACGTCCCAAAAAGACGGTCGATTTGGCATAGACTTGGGGAAAAAGGAAAGTCCATTTGGGTTAGACTTGGGCTGTTCTCTAGCTTTAGAATACAAACGTAACCCTTTTACATGTGGGGGTCATACCGTAGTGGACACGGACGTCCCAAAGAGACAGTCGTTTTGGCTTAGACTTGGTTAATAAGGAAAGTCTATTTGGGTTAGACTTGGGCCGTCCTCTAGTTATAGGTCAAGAGAGTAACCCTGGTACATACGGGGGTCATGCCGAAGTGGACAAGGACGTCCCAAAAAGACGGTCGATTTGGCATAGACTTGGGAAAAAGGAAAGTCCATTTGGGTTAGACCTGAGCCGTTTTCTGGCTGTAGAATACAAACGAAACACTTGTACATTTAGGGGTCATACCGTAGTGGACACGGACGTCCCAAAGAGACAGTCTATTTGGGTTAGACTTGGGCCGGCCTCTAGATATAGGTCAAGAGAGTAACCCTGGTACATATGGGGGTCGTGCCAAAGTGACAAAGGACGTCCCAAAGAGACAGTCCTTTTGGCATAGACTTGGTTAATAAGGAAAGTCTATTTGGGTTAGACTTGGGCCGGCCTCTAGATATAGGTCAAGAGAGTAACCCTGGTACATGTGGGGGTCATACTCAAGTGGACACGGACGTCCCAAAGAGACAGTCAATTTGGCATGACTTGGGGAAAAAAGGAAATCATTTTGGCATGACATGGGCCGGCCTCGACTGGTACATGTGGGGGTCAAACCCAAGTGGACACGGATGTCCCAAAGAGACAGTCAATTTGAAATAGACTTGGGGAAAAAAGGAAAGTCCATTTGGGTTAGACTTAAGCCGGCCTCTAGCCATAGGTCAAGAGAGTAACCCTGGTGCATTTGGGGGTCATACCCAAGTGGACACGGACGTCCCAAAGAGACAGTCAATTTGAAATAGACTTGGGGAAAAAAGGAAAGTCCATTTGGGTTAGACTTGGGCCGGCCTCTAGCCATAAGTCAAGAGAGTAACCCTGGTACATTATTTGGAAACAATTGTGTACCAAAGCTGCAAACGCCTCACAACGCCTCGCAGCGCGAGGCGTTGTGAGCTTGTAGATCGGCTATTTTTGGCAAAGAGGTATAGGTGTAGAGGGGGAAAAGAGCAGACCAAGTAAACAAAAAAGTTATGAAAAACATTTATTTTCTGGAGCAAAAGCTGTGTATTATTCTGATAGGGCATTGAAACATGACTATCTGACAACTGGTCCAGTTGGCATAGACTTGGTAAATTGTCAATGCCAAGTTGACAGTATATTTGGAATTGACAATCCCCTCCCCTCCCCAATTAGTCCACTTCGCAATTAGCAGCACCTGTGCAATCATACCTGCAGTCACTTTGGCAGTGTTTAACTTAAGACAGGAGGGAGAGAGAGAGACAGAGAGAACTTGTTTGGAAGCATCATGCCTAACAATCTCAAACATGTAAGTTAAGATCTGCGGAGATCTAAATAAACAAATAAAGTAAAGAACTTTAGCCAAAAACAGCAGATCTACAAGCTCACAACGCGTTGTGAGCTTGTAGATCGGCTATTTTTGGCAAAGAGGTATAGGTGTAGAGGGGGAAAAGATCTTTAAATCTTTGAATGTATCTTTGTAAAATATTTGTAACTCAAAAGCTTGTAAAAATATTTGTTGTTGATTTTCGTTTTTGTTTTGTTTTTAGTAATATGCAGAAACCATTTAATGGAAGTTCAAATAGACTGCCGAAGTGGACAAGGACGTCCCAAAAAGACGGTCGATTTGGCATAGACTTGGGGAAAAAGGAAAGTCCATTTGGGTTAGACACGGGCCGTTTTCTGGCTGTAGAATACAAACGAAACACTTGTACATTTGGGGGTCATACCGTAGTGGAAACGGACGTCCCAAAGAGACAGTCGTTTTGGCATAGACTTGGTTAATAAGGAAAGTCTATTTGGGTTAGACTTGGGCTGTTCTCTAGCTGTAGAATACAAACGTAACCCTTTTACAGGTGGGGGTCATGCCCAAGTGGACAAGGACGTCCCAAAAAATCGGTCGATTTGGCATACACTTGGGGAAAAAGGAAAGTCCATTTGGGTTAGAGATGGGCCGTTTTCTGGCTGTAAAATACAAACGAAACACTTGTACATTTGGGGGTCATACCGTAGTGGACAGGGATTTCCCAAAGAGACAGTCTATTTGGGTTAGACTTGGGCCGGCCTCTAGATATAGGTCAAGAGAGTAACCCTGGTACATATGGGGGTCATGCCAAAGTGACAAAGGACGTCCCAAAGAGACAGTCCTTTTGGCATAGACTTGGTTAATAAGGAAAGTCTATTTTGGGTTAGACTTGGGCCGGCCTCTAAATATAGGTCAAGAGAGTAACCCTGGTACATATGGATGTCATGCCTAAGTGGACAAGGACGTCCCAAAGAGACGGTCGATTTGGCAGAGACTTGGGGAAAAAGGAAAGTCCATTTGTGTTAGACTTGGGCTGTTCTCTAGCTGTAGAATACAAACGTAACCCTTTTACATGTGGGGGTCATACCGTAGTGGACACGGACGTCCCAAAGAGACAGTCGTTTTGGCTTAGACTTGGTTCATAAGGAAAGTCTATTTGGGTTAGACTTGGGCCGTCCTCTAGTTATAGGTCAAGAGAGTAACCCTGGTACATACGGGGGTCATGCCGAAGTGGACAAGGACGTCCCAAAAAGACGGTCGATTTGGCATAGACTTGGGGAAAAAGGAAAGTCCATTTGGGTTAGACATGGGCCGTTTTCTGGCTGTAGAATACAAACGAAACACTTGTACATTTGCGGGTCATACCGTAGTGGACACGGACGTCCCAAAGAGACAGTCTATTTGGGCTAGACTTGGGCCGGCCTTTAGATATAGGTCAAGAGAGTAACTCTGGTACATATGGGGGTCATGCCAAAGTGACAAAGGACGTCCCAAAGAGACAGTCCTTTTGGCATAGACTTGGTTAATAAGGAAAGTCTATTTGGGTTAGACTTGGGCCGGCCTCTAAATATAGGTCAAGAGAGTAACCCTGGTACATATGGATGTCATGCCCAAGTGGACAAGGACGTCCCAAAGAGACGGTCGATTTGGCATAGACTTGGGGAAAAAGGAAAGTCCATTTGGGTTAGACTTGGGCTGTTCTCTAGCTGTAGAATACAAACGTAACCCTTTTACATGTGGGGGTCATACCGTAGTGGACACGGACGTCCCAAAGAGACAGTCGTTTTGGCATAGACTTGGTTAATAAGGAAAGTCTATTTGGGTTAGACTTGGGCCGTCCGCTAGTTATAGGTCAAGAGAGTAACCCTGGTACATACGGGGGTCATGCCGAAGTGGACAAGGACGTCCCAAAAAGACGGTCGATTTGGCATAGACTTGGGAAAAAGGAAAGTCCATTTGGGTTAGACATGGGCCGTTTTCTGGCTGTAGAATATAAACGAAACACTTGTACATTTAGGGGTCATACCGTAGTGGACACGGACGTCCCAAAGAGACAGTCTATTTGGGTTAGACTTGGGCCGGCCTCTAGATATAGGTCAAGAGAGTAACCCTGGTACATATGGGGGTCATGCCAAAGTGACAAAGGACGTCCCAAAGAGACAGTCCTTTTGGCATAGACTTGGTTAATAAGGAAAGTCTATTTGGGTTAGACTTGGGCCGGCCTCTAGATATAGGTCAAGAGAGTAACCCTGGTACATGTGGGGGTCATACTCAAGTGGACACGGACGTCCCAAAGAGACAGTCAATTTGGCATGACTTGGGGAAAAAATAAATAATTTTGGCATGACATGGGCCGGCCTCGACTGGTACATGTGGGGGTCAAACCCAAGTGGACACGGATGTCCCAAAGAGACAGTCAATTTGAAATAGACTTGGGGAAAAAAGGAAAGTCCATTTGGGTTAGACTTAGGCCGGCCTCTAGCCATAGGTCAAGAGAGTAACCCTGGTGCATTTGGGGGTCATACCCAAGTGGACACGGACGTCCCAAAGAGACAGTCAATTTGAAATAGACTCCCTATTCGCAGTGCGAGACGTTGTGAGCTTGTAGATCGGCTATTTTTGGCAAAGAGGTATATGTGTAGAGGGGGAAAAGAGCAGACCAAGTAAACAAAAAAGTTCTGAAAAACATTTATTTTCTGGAGCAAAAGCTGAATATTATTCTGATAGGGCATTGAAACATGACTATCTGACAACTGGTCCAGTTGGCATAGACTTGGTAAATTGTCAATGCCAAGTTGACAGTATATTTGGAATTGACAATCCCCTCCCCTCCCCAATTAGTCCACTTCGCAATTAGCAGCACCTGTGCAATCATACCTGCAGTCACTTTGGCAGTGTTTAACTGAAGACAGGAGAGAGAGAGAGAGACAGAGAGAACTTGTTTGGAAGCATCATGCCTAACAATCTCAAACATGTAAGTTATGATCTGCGGAGATCTAAATAAACAAATAAAGTAAAGAACTTTAGCCAAAAACAGCAGATCTACAAGCTCACAACGCGTTGTGAGCTTGTAGATCGGCTATTTTTGGCAAAGAGGTATAGGTGTAGAGGGGGAAAAGATCTTTAAATCTTTGAATGTATCTTTGTAAAATATTTGTAACTCAAAAGCTTGTAAAAATATTTGTTGTTGATTTTCGTTTTTGTTTTGTTTTTAGTAATATGCAGAAACCATTTAATGGAAGTTCAAATAGACTGCCGAAGTGGACAAGGACGTCCCAAAAAGACGGTCGATTTGGCATAGACTTGGGGAAAAAGGAAAGTCCATTTGGGTTAGACATGGGCCGTTTTCTGGCTGTAGAATACAAACGAAACACTTGTACATTTGGGGGTCATACCGTAGTGGAAACGGACGTCCCAAAGAGACAGTCGTTTTGGCATAGACTTGGTTAATAAGGAAAGTCTATTTGGGTTAGACTTGGGCTGTTCTCTAGCTGTAGAATACAAACGTAACCCTTTTACATGTGGGGGTCATGCCCAAGTGGACAAGGACGTCCCAAAAAATCGGTCGATTTGGCATACACTTGGGGAAAAAGGAAAGTCCATTTGGGTTAGAGATGGGCCGTTTTCTGGCTGTAAAATACAAACGAAACACTTGTACATTTCGGGGTCATACCGTAGTGGACAGGGATTTCCCAAAGAGACAGTCTATTTGGGTTAGACTTGGGCCGGCCTCTAGATATAGGTCAAGAGAGTAACCCTGGTACATATGGGGGTCATGCCAAAGTGACAAAGGACGTCCCAAAGAGACAGTCCTCTTGGCATAGACTTGGTTAATAAGGAAAGTCTATTTTGGGTTAGACTTGGGCCGGCCTCTAAATATAGGTCAAGAGAGTAACCCTGGTACATATGGATGTCATGCCTAAGTGGACAAGGACGTCCCAAAGAGACGGTCGATTTGGCATAGACTTGGGGAAAAAGGAAAGTCCATTTGGGTTAGACTTGGGCTGTTCTCTAGCTGTAGAATACAAACGTAACCCTTTTACATGTGGGGGTCATACCGTAGTGGACACGGACGTCCCAAAGAGACAGTCGTTTTGGCATAGACTTGGTTAATAAGGAAAGTCTATTTGGGTTAGACTTGGGCCGTCCGCTAGTTATAGGTCAAGAGAGTAACCCTGGTACATACGGGGGTCATGCCGAAGTGGACAAGGACGTCCCAAAAAGACGGTCGATTTGGCATAGACTTGGGAAAAAGGAAAGTCCATTTGGGTTAGACATGGGCCGTTTTCTGGCTGTAGAATACAAACGAAACACTTGTACATTTAGGGGTCATACCGTAGTGGACACGGACGTCCCAAAGAGACCGTCTATTTGGGTTAGACTTGGGCCGGCCTCTAGATATAGGTCAAGAGAGTAACCCTGGTACATATGGGGGTCATGCCAAAGTGACAAAGGATGTCCCAAAGAGACAGTCCTTTTGGCATAGACTTGGTTAATAAGGAAAGTCTATTTGGGTTAGACTTGGGCCGGCCTCTAAATATAGGTCAAGAGAGTAACCCTGGTACATATGGATGTCATGCCCAAGTGGACAAGGACGTCCCAAAGAGACGGTCGATTTGGCATAGACTTGGGGAAAAAGGAAAGTCCATTTGGGTTAGACTTGGGCTGTTCTCTAGCTGTAGAATACAAACGTAACCCTTTTACATGTGGGGGTCATACCGTAGTGGACACGGACGTCCCAAAGAGACAGTCGTTTTGGCATAGACTTGGTTAATAAGGAAAGTCTATTTGGGTTAGACTTGGGCCGTCCGCTAGTTATAGGTCAAGAGAGTAACCCTGGTACATACGGGGGTCATGCCGAAGTGGACAAGGACGTCCCAAAAAGACGGTCGATTTGGCATAGACTTGGGAAAAAGGAAAGTCCATTTGGGTTAGACATGGGCTGTTTTCTGGCTGTAGAATACAAACGAAACACTTGTACATTTAGGGGTCATACCGTAGTGGACACGGACGTCCCAAAGAGACAGTCTATTTGGGTTAGACTTGGGCCGGCCTCTAGATATAGGTCAAGAGAGTAACCCTGGTACATATGGGGGTCATGCCAAAGTGACAAAGGACGTCCCAAAGAGACAATCCTTTTGGCATAGACTTGGTTAATAAGGAAAGTCTATTTGGGTTAGACTTGGGCCGGCCTCTAGATATAGGTCAAGATAGTAACCCTGGTACATGTGGGGGTCATACTCAAGTGGACACGGACGTCCCAAAGAGACAGTCAATTTGGCATGACTTGGGGAAAAAAAGGAAATAATTTTGGCATGACATGGGCCGGCCTCGACTGGTACATGTGGGGGTCAAACCCAAGTGGACACGGATGTCCCAAAGAGACAGTCAATTTGAAATAGACTTGGGGAAAAAAGGAAAGTCCATTTGGGTTAGACTTAGGCCGGCCTCTAGCCATAGGTCAAGAGAGTAACCCTGGTGCATTTGGGGGTCATACCCAAGTGGACACGGACGTCCCAAAGAGACAGTCAATTTGAAATAGACTTGGGGAAAAAAGGAAAGTCCATTTGGGTTAGACTTGGGCCGGCCTCTAGCCATAAGTCAAGAGAGTAACCCTGGTACATTATTTGGAAACAATTGTGTACCAAAGCTGCAAACGCCTCACAACGCCTCGCAGCGCGAGACGTTGTGAGCTTGTAGATCGGCTATTTTTGGCAAAGAGGTATAGGTGTTCCTTAGAGGTCTGTATTCATCTGTGTGTGTGTGTGTGTGTGTGCGTGCGTGTGTCCATCTGATTGTCTGGTTGTCTGACTGCCTTTGTTTAATCTCGCCAGGTGGAGAGTCAGGAGGGGATCCAGGGGAGCCAGGGGATGGCCACCGCTGAACAACTTTTTGGAGAGGTCTGTATTCATCTGTGTGCGTGCGTACGTGCGTTTGTTCATCTGACTGTCTGGTTGTCTGACTGCCTTTGTTTAATCTCGCCAGGTGGAGAGTCAGGAGGGGATCCAGGGGAGCCAGGGGATGGCCACCGCTGAACAACTTTTTGGAGAGGTCTGTATTCATCTGTGTGCGTGCGTACACAATGAATGCCTTTGAAACTGCTATGGTATAATATGGTGTCAAATTAGCATTTTTTATTCTATATACAGTTAAGTGTTCCATCCCAAAAGGACACTCCATTTGGCAAAGACTCAAGAAAGGGAATGTGGTAAATTGTAAATTGAAAAAAGTAACGTCCATTTGGGTTAGACTTGGGCCGGCCTCTAGATATAGGTCAAGAGAGTAACTCTGGTACATATGGGGGTCATGCCAAAGTGACAAAGGACGTCCCAAAGAGACAGTCCTTTTGGCATAGACTTGGTTAATAAGGAAAGTCTATTTGGGTTAGACTTGGGCCGGCCTCTAAATATAGGTCAAGAGAGTAACCCTGGTACATATGGATGTCATGCCCAAGTGGACAAGGACGTCCCAAAGAGACGGTCGATTTGGCATAGATATGGGGAAAAAGGAAAGTCCATTTGGGTTAGACTTGGGCTGTTCTCTAGCTGTAGAATACAAACGTAACCCTTTTACATGTGGGGGTCATACCGTAGTGGACACGGACGTCCCAAAGAGACAGTCGTTTTGGCATAGACTTGGTTAATAAGGAAAGTCTATTTGGGTTAGACTTGGGCCGTCCGCTAGTTATAGGTCAAGAGAGTAACCCTGGTACACACGGGGGTCATGCCGAAGTGGACAAGGACGTCCCAAAAAGACGGTCGATTTGGCATAGACTTGGGGGAAAAGGAAAGCCCATTTGGGGTAGACATGGGCCGTTTTCTGGCTGTAGAATACAAACGTAACCCTTTTACATGTGGGGGTCATACCGTAGTGGACACGGACGTCCCAAAGAGACAGTCGTTTTGGCATAGACTTGGTTAATAAGGAAAGTCTATTTGGGTTAGACTTGGGCCGTCCGCTAGTTATAGGTCAAGAGAGTAACCCTGGTACATACGGGGGTCATGCCGAAGTGGACAAGGACGTCCCAAAAAGACGGTCGATTTGGCATAGACTTGGGAAAAAGGAAAGTCCATTTGGGTTAGACATGGGCTGTTTTCTGGCTGTAGAATACAAACGAAACACTTGTACATTTAGGGGTCATACCGTAGTGGACACGGACGTCCCAAAGAGACAGTCTATTTGGGTTACACTTGGGCCGGCCTCTAGATATAGGTCAAGAGAGTAACCCTGGTACATATGGGGGTCATGCCAAAGTGACAAAGGACGTCCCAAAGAGACAGTCCTTTTGGCATAGACTTGGTTAATAAGGAAAGTCTATTTGGGTTAGACTTGGGCCGGCCTCTAGATATAGGTCAAGAGAGTAACCCTGGTACATGTGGGGGTCATACTCAAGTGGACACGGACGTCCCAAAGAGACAGTCAATTTGGTATGACTTGGGGAAAAAAGGAAATAATTTTGGCATGACATGGGCCGGCCTCGACTGGTACATGTGGGGGTCAAACCCAAGTGGACACGGATGTCCCAAAGAGACAGTCAATTTGAAATAGACTTGGGGAAAAAAGGAAAGTCCATTTGGGTTAGACTTAGGCCGGCCTCTAGCCATAGGTCAAGAGAGTAACCCTGGTGCATTTGGGGGTCATACCCAAGTGGACACGGACGTCCCAAAGAGACAGTCAATTTGAAATAGACTTGGGGAAAAAAGGAAAGTCCATTTGGGTTAGACTTGGGCCGGCCTCTAGCCATAAGTCAAGAGAGTAACCCTGGTACATTATTTGGAAACAATTGTGTACCAAAGCTGCAAACGCCTCACAACGCCTCGCAGCGCGAGACGTTGTGAGCTTGTAGATCGGCTATTTTTGGCAAAGAGGTATAGGTGTTCCTTAGAGGTCTGTATTCATCTGTGTGTGTGTGTGTGTGTGTGTGTGTGTGTGTGTGCGTGCGTGTGTCCATCTGATTGTCTGGTTGTCTGACTGCCTTTGTTTAATCTCGCCAGGTGGAGAGTCAGGAGGGGATCCAGGGGAGCCAGGGGATGGCCACCGCTGAACAACTTTTTGGAGAGGTCTGTATTCATCTGTGTGCGTGCGTACGTGCGTTTGTTCATCTGACTGTCTGGTTGTCTGACTGCCTTTGTTTAATCTCGCCAGGTGGAGAGTCAGGAGGGGATCCAGGGGAGCCAGGGGATGGCCACCGCTGAACAACTTTTTGGAGAGGTCTGTATTCATCTGTGTGCGTGCGTACACAATGAATGCCTTTGAAACTGCTATGGTATAATATGGTGTCAAATTAGCATTTTTTATTCTATATACAGTTAAGTGTTCCATCCCAAAAGGACACTCCATTTGGCAAAGACTCAAGAAAGGGAATGTGGTAAATTGTAAATTGAAAAAAGTAACGTCCATTTGGGTTAGACTTGGGCCGGCCTCTAGATATAGGTCAAGAGAGTAACTCTGGTACATATGGGGGTCATGCCAAAGTGACAAAGGACGTCCCAAAGAGACAGTCCTTTTGGCATAGACTTGGTTAATAAGGAAAGTCTATTTGGGTTAGACTTGGGCCGGCCTCTAAATATAGGTCAAGAGAGTAACCCTGGTACATATGGATGTCATGCCCAAGTGGACAAGGACGTCCCAAAGAGACGGTCGATTTGGCATAGACTTGGGGAAAAAGGAAAGTCCATTTGGGTTAGACTTGGGCTGTTCTCTAGCTGTAGAATACAAACGTAACCCTTTTACATGTGGGGGTCATACCGTAGTGGACACGGACGTCCCAAAGAGACAGTCGTTTTGGCATAGACTTGGTTAATAAGGAAAGTCTATTTGGGTTAGACTTGGGCCGTCCGATCTAAATAAACAAATAAACAGCAGATCTACAAGCTCACAACGCCTCGCAGTGCGAGGCGTTTTGAGTTTTTAGATCGGCTATTTTTGGCAAAAAGGTATAGGTGTAGAGGGGGAAAAGATCTTTAAATCTTTAAATGTATCTTTGTAAAATATTTGTAACTCAAAAGCTAGTAAAAATCTTTTTTGTTGATTTTCGTTTTTGTTTTGTTTTTCGTAATACGCAGAAACCATTTAATGGAAGTTCAAATAGACTATATACAAGCTCCCAAAAAGTCAATTTAGCTTAATTTAATTTATGTTATGATTATACTATGAAAAATAGCAGATCTACAGGCTCACCGTGCAGCACCGATTGCCTCTGCGAGCTTGTAGATCTGCTATTTTTGAAAAATGGTCATTGTTTTTGCAAACGTTTGAATGTATCTTTGTAAAATATTTTTCACTCAAATATTATTTTCTGGTGGGTCCCTGGATTTTTTTAGATTGCATTGGAGTAACAGAGGACACTTATAATGCATTGAGACACTTTTAATTAACTAGGGATCATTTTCGGCATCGCTATGTTGCCAAATTGACTGATTACTTGGCATGGCCGTTTCCCAGGTCAATGCGAAATTGACTGTCCTTTTCCATTGTAACAAATGTCAACTTGGCATAGACCTTTCCCATGTCAATGCAAAATTGACTGTCCCTTTCCATTGTAACAAATGTCAACTTGGCATAGACTTTTCCCAAGTCTATTCCAAAATGACTGTCCTATTCAACGTACCATATGTCATCTTGGCATGACCCTTTCCCATGTCAATGCCAATTTGACAATCCTTTTGAAATGTACAATGACATTGGATTGCATATAGTGATGCAAGTCCCTCAGTGTTTGACAAAAGGGACACCATTCTAAGCCAATGCACTTTTTTAAAGCAGTGTTATTGTGGTTTCAGGGGAAGAAGCCATCGAAAGCGGACGGTAGAAAAAAACCGGAAAAAGCCCCCTGCCCCTTCCCCGAGTGTCGTAGGGTTTTGGCCGACATGAAGGGACACCTCAGCGAAAAACACCTGATGAAGAACCCTGAGGAAAGAGTGATTTTCCTGAAGTTGGCCAGGGGGAGGATTCACATTTCAAAGGTTCCTTGCCCCACGTGCGGGAAAAAAAACTGCAAAGGTCGAAAGGCATTGGGAGATGCATTTAAAGGGGGAGAAGGACCGAGAAGAGCGCGCCCGCAATCGCAGGCTCCTCTTACACCTCGCCACCTGGGAGGAGGTGAAAAGATTGGTAGGAGCGCTGCGGGCCTCTGCCCCAGCAGTAGCAGTGGTCACAGAATTCGATTTGATTGAAGGAACCCCGCCGGTTCCCCAGGAAGTTCCCCAGGAAGCCCCGGTTCCTGGTCCCTCTGGGGGACCTCCCATCTCCCCCAGAGGACCGAACCCCTCCCCTAACACTCCATGTATGTCTCCCGCATGCCTGCGCAGGCGGAAGAGAGCCAGGGCGACCCTTTTGGAGCTGGAAGAAACCATTGAAAGGCTGGAGCGTTGGAAGGCAAAATTTCGGGCCTTGCAGCGTTCTTTAGAGGTCTGTATTCATCAGCCCAAGTCTAACCCAAATGGACTTTCCTTTTTCCCCAAGTCTATGCCAAATCGACCGTCTCTTTGGGACGTCCTTGTCCACTTGGGCATGACATCCATATGTACCAGGGTTACTCTCTTGACCTATATTTAGAGGCCGGCCCAAGTCTAACCCAAATAGACTTTCCTTATTAACCAAGTCTATGCCAAAAGGACTGGCTACTTTGGGACGTCCTTTGTCACTTTGGCATGACCCCCATATGTACCAGAGTTACTCTCTTGACCTATATCTAGAGGCCAGAAACCATTTAATGGAAGTTCAAATAGACTATATACAAGCTCCCAAAAAGTCAATTTAGCTTAATTTAATTTATGTTATGATTATACTATGAAAAATAGCAGATCTACAGGCTCACCGTGCAGCACCGATTGCCTCTGCGAGCTTGTAGATCTGCTATTTTTGAAAAATGGTCATTGTTTTTGCAAACGTTTGAATGTATCTTTGTAAAATATTTTTCACTCAAATATTATTTTCTGGTGGGTCCCTGGATTTTTTTAGATTGCATTGGAGTAACAGAGGACACTTATAATGCATTGAGACACTTTTAATTAACTAGGGATCATTTTCGGCATCGCTATGTTGCCAAATTGACTGATTACTTGGCATGGCCGTTTCCCAGGTCAATGCGAAATTGACTGTCCTTTTCCATTGTAACAAATGTCAACTTGGCATAGACCTTTCCCATGTCAATGCAAAATTGACTGTCCCTTTCCATTGTAACAAATGTCAACTTGGCATAGACTTTTCCCAAGTCTATTCCAAAATGACTGTCCTATTCAACGTACCATATGTCATCTTGGCATGACCCTTTCCCATGTCAATGCCAATTTGACAATCCTTTTGAAATGTACAATGACATTGGATTGCATATAGTGATGCAAGTCCCTCAGTGTTTGACAAAGGGGACACCATTCTAAGCCAATGCACTTTTTTAAAGCAGTGTTATTGTGGTTTCAGGGGAAGAAGCCATCGAAAGCGGACGGTAGAAAAAAACCGGAAAAAGCCCCCTGCCCCTTCCCCGAGTGTCGTAGGGTTTTGGCCGACATGAAGGGACACCTCAGCGAAAAACACCTGATGAAGAACCCTGAGGAAAGAGTGATTTTCCTGAAGTTGGCCAGGGGGAGGATTCACATTTCAAAGGTTCCTTGCCCCACGTGCGGGAAAAAAAACTGCAAAGGTCGAAAGGCATTGGGAGATGCATTTAAAGGGGGAGAAGGACCGAGAAGAGCGCGCCCGCAATCGCAGGCTCCTCTTACACCTCGCCACCTGGGAGGAGGTGAAAAGATTGGTAGGAGCGCTGCGGGCCTCTGCCCCAGCAGTAGCAGTGGTCACAGAATTCGATTTGATTGAAGGAACCCCGCCGGTTCCCCAGGAAGTTCCCCAGGAAGCCCCGGTTCCTGGTCCCTCTGGGGGACCTCCCATCTCCCCCAGAGGACCGAACCCCTCCCCTAACACTCCATGTATGTCTCCCGCATGCCTGCGCAGGCGGAAGAGAGCCAGGGCGACCCTTTTGGAGCTGGAAGAAACCATTGAAAGGCTGGAGCGTTGGAAGGCAAAATTTCGGGCCTTGCAGCGTTCTTTAGAGGTCTGTATTCATCAGCCCAAGTCTAACCCAAATGGACTTTCCTTTTTCCCCAAGTCTATGCCAAATCGACCGTCTCTTTGGGACGTCCTTGTCCACTTGGGCATGACATCCATATGTACCAGGGTTACTCTCTTGACCTATATTTAGAGGCCGGCCCAAGTCTAACCCAAATAGACTTTCCTTATTAACCAAGTCTATGCCAAAAGGACTGGCTACTTTGGGACGTCCTTTGTCACTTTGGCATGACCCCCATATGTACCAGAGTTACTCTCTTGACCTATATCTAGAGGCCAGAAACCATTTAATGGAAGTTCAAATAGACTATATACAAGCTCCCAAAAAGTCAATTTAGCTTAATTTAATTTATGTTATGATTATACTATGAAAAATAGCAGATCTACAGGCTCACCGTGCAGCACCGATTGCCTCTGCGAGCTTGTAGATCTGCTATTTTTGAAAAATGGTCATTGTTTTTGCAAACGTTTGAATGTATCTTTGTAAAATATTTTTCACTCAAATATTATTTTCTGGTGGGTCCCTGGATTTTTTTAGATTGCATTGGAGTAACAGAGGACACTTATAATGCATTGAGACACTTTTAATTAACTAGGGATCATTTTCGGCATCGCTATGTTGCCAAATTGACTGATTACTTGGCATGGCCGTTTCCCAGGTCAATGCGAAATTGACTGTCCTTTTCCATTGTAACAAATGTCAACTTGGCATAGACCTTTCCCATGTCAATGCAAAATTGACTGTCCCTTTCCATTGTAACAAATGTCAACTTGGCATAGACTTTTCCCAAGTCTATTCCAAAATGACTGTCCTATTCAACGTACCATATGTCATCTTGGCATGACCCTTTCCCATGTCAATGCCAATTTGACAATCCTTTTGAAATGTACAATGACATTGGATTGCATATAGTGATGCAAGTCCCTCAGTGTTTGACAAAAGGGACACCATTCTAAGCCAATGCACTTTTTTAAAGCAGTGTTATTGTGGTTTCAGGGGAAGAAGCCATCGAAAGCGGACGGTAGAAAAAAACCGGAAAAAGCCCCCTGCCCCTTCCCCGAGTGTCGTAGGGTTTTGGCCGACATGAAGGGACACCTCAGCGAAAAACACCTGATGAAGAACCCTGAGGAAAGAGTGATTTTCCTGAAGTTGGCCAGGGGGAGGATTCACATTTCAAAGGTTCCTTGCCCCACGTGCGGGAAAAAAAACTGCAAAGGTCGAAAGGCATTGGGAGATGCATTTAAAGGGGGAGAAGGACCGAGAAGAGCGCGCCCGCAATCGCAGGCTCCTCTTACACCTCGCCACCTGGGAGGAGGTGAAAAGATTGGTAGGAGCGCTGCGGGCCTCTGCCCCAGCAGTAGCAGTGGTCACAGAATTCGATTTGATTGAAGGAACCCCGCCGGTTCCCCAGGAAGTTCCCCAGGAAGCCCCGGTTCCTGGTCCCTCTGGGGGACCTCCCATCTCCCCCAGAGGACCGAACCCCTCCCCTAACACTCCATGTATGTCTCCCGCATGCCTGCGCAGGCGGAAGAGAGCCAGGGCGACCCTTTTGGAGCTGGAAGAAACCATTGAAAGGCTGGAGCGTTGGAAGGCAAAATTTCGGGCCTTGCAGCGTTCTTTAGAGGTCTGTATTCATCAGCCCAAGTCTAACCCAAATGGACTTTCCTTTTTCCCCAAGTCTATGCCAAATCGACCGTCTCTTTGGGACGTCCTTGTCCACTTGGGCATGACATCCATATGTACCAGGGTTACTCTCTTGACCTATATTTAGAGGCCGGCCCAAGTCTAACCCAAATAGACTTTCCTTATTAACCAAGTCTATGCCAAAAGGACTGGCTACTTTGGGACGTCCTTTGTCACTTTGGCATGACCCCCATATGTACCAGAGTTACTCTCTTGACCTATATCTAGAGGCCAGAAACCATTTAATGGAAGTTCAAATAGACTATATACAAGCTCCCAAAAAGTCAATTTAGCTTAATTTAATTTATGTTATGATTATACTATGAAAAATAGCAGATCTACAGGCTCACCGTGCAGCACCGATTGCCTCTGCGAGCTTGTAGATCTGCTATTTTTGAAAAATGGTCATTGTTTTTGCAAACGTTTGAATGTATCTTTGTAAAATATTTTTCACTCAAATATTATTTTCTGGTGGGTCCCTGGATTTTTTTAGATTGCATTGGAGTAACAGAGGACACTTATAATGCATTGAGACACTTTTAATTAACTAGGGATCATTTTCGGCATCGCTATGTTGCCAAATTGACTGATTACTTGGCATGGCCGTTTCCCAGGTCAATGCGAAATTGACTGTCCTTTTCCATTGTAACAAATGTCAACTTGGCATAGACCTTTCCCATGTCAATGCAAAATTGACTGTCCCTTTCCATTGTAACAAATGTCAACTTGGCATAGACTTTTCCCAAGTCTATTCCAAAATGACTGTCCTATTCAACGTACCATATGTCATCTTGGCATGACCCTTTCCCATGTCAATGCCAATTTGACAATCCTTTTGAAATGTACAATGACATTGGATTGCATATAGTGATGCAAGTCCCTCAGTGTTTGACAAAAGGGACACCATTCTAAGCCAATGCACTTTTTTAAAGCAGTGTTATTGTGGTTTCAGGGGAAGAAGCCATCGAAAGCGGACGGTAGAGAAAAACCGGAAAAAGCCCCCTGCCCCTTCCCCGAGTGTCGTAGGGTTTTGGCCGACATGAAGGGACACCTCAGCGAAAAACACCTGATGAAGAACCCTGAGGAAAGAGTGATTTTCCTGAAGTTGGCCAGGGGGAGGATTCACATTTCAAAGGTTCCTTGCCCCACGTGCGGGAAAAAAAACTGCAAAGGTCGAAAGGCATTGGGAGATGCATTTAAAGGGGGAGAAGGACCGAGAAGAGCGCGCCCGCAATCGCAGGCTCCTCTTACACCTCGCCACCTGGGAGGAGGTGAAAAGATTGGTAGGAGCGCTGCGGGCCTCTGCCCCAGCAGTAGCAGTGGTCACAGAATTCGATTTGATTGAAGGAACCCCGCCGGTTCCCCAGGAAGTTCCCCAGGAAGCCCCGGTTCCTGGTCCCTCTGGGGGACCTCCCATCTCCCCCAGAGGACCGAACCCCTCCCCTAACACTCCATGTATGTCTCCCGCATGCCTGCGCAGGCGGAAGAGAGCCAGGGCGACCCTTTTGGAGCTGGAAGAAACCATTGAAAGGCTGGAGCGTTGGAAGGCAAAATTTCGGGCCTTGCAGCGTTCTTTAGAGGTCTGTATTCATCAGCCCAAGTCTAACCCAAATGGACTTTCCTTTTTCCCCAAGTCTATGCCAAATCGACCGTCTCTTTGGGACGTCCTTGTCCACTTGGGCATGACATCCATATGTACCAGGGTTACTCTCTTGACCTATATTTAGAGGCCGGCCCAAGTCTAACCCAAATAGACTTTCCTTATTAACCAAGTCTATGCCAAAAGGACTGGCTACTTTGGGACGTCCTTTGTCACTTTGGCATGACCCCCATATGTACCAGAGTTACTCTCTTGACCTATATCTAGAGGCCAGAAACCATTTAATGGAAGTTCAAATAGACTATATACAAGCTCCCAAAAAGTCAATTTAGCTTAATTTAATTTATGTTATGATTATACTATGAAAAATAGCAGATCTACAGGCTCACCGTGCAGCAACGATTGCCTCTGCGAGCTTGTAGATCTGCTATTTTTGAAAAATGGTCATTGTTTTTGCAAACGTTTGAATGTATCTTTGTAAAATATTTTTCACTCAAATATTATTTTCTGGTGGGTCCCTGGATTTTTTTAGATTGCATTGGAGTAACAGAGGACACTTATAATGCATTGAGACACTTTTAATTAACTAGGGATCATTTTCGGCATCGCTATGTTGCCAAATTGACTGATTACTTGGCATGGCCGTTTCCCAGGTCAATGCGAAATTGACTGTCCTTTTCCATTGTAACAAATGTCAACTTGGCATAGACCTTTCCCATGTCAATGCAAAATTGACTGTCCCTTTCCATTGTAACAAATGTCAACTTGGCATAGACTTTTCCCAAGTCTATTCCAAAATGACTGTCCTATTCAACGTACCATATGTCATCTTGGCATGACCCTTTCCCATGTCAATGCCAATTTGACAATCCTTTTGAAATGTACAATGACATTGGATTGCATATAGTGATGCAAGTCCCTCAGTGTTTGACAAAAGGGACACCATTCTAAGCCAATGCACTTTTTTAAAGCAGTGTTATTGTGGTTTCAGGGGAAGAAGCCATCGAAAGCGGACGGTAGAGAAAAACCGGAAAAAGCCCCCTGCCCCTTCCCCGAGTGTCGTAGGGTTTTGGCCGACATGAAGGGACACCTCAGCGAAAAACACCTGATGAAGAACCCTGAGGAAAGAGTGATTTTCCTGAAGTTGGCCAGGGGGAGGATTCACATTTCAAAGGTTCCTTGCCCCACGTGCGGGAAAAAAAACTGCAAAGGTCGAAAGGCATTGGGAGATGCATTTAAAGGGGGAGAAGGACCGAGAAGAGCGCGCCCGCAATCGCAGGCTCCTCTTACACCTCGCCACCTGGGAGGAGGTGAAAAGATTGGTAGGAGCGCTGCGGGCCTCTGCCCCAGCAGTAGCAGTGGTCACAGAATTCGATTTGATTGAAGGAACCCCGCCGGTTCCCCAGGAAGTTCCCCAGGAAGCCCCGGTTCCTGGTCCCTCTGGGGGACCTCCCATCTCCCCCAGAGGACCGAACCCCTCCCCTAACACTCCATGTATGTCTCCCGCATGCCTGCGCAGGCGGAAGAGAGCCAGGGCGACCCTTTTGGAGCTGGAAGAAACCATTGAAAGGCTGGAGCGTTGGAAGGCAAAATTTCGGGCCTTGCAGCGTTCTTTAGAGGTCTGTATTCATCAGCCCAAGTCTAACCCAAATGGACTTTCCTTTTTCCCCAAGTCTATGCCAAATCGACCGTCTCTTTGGGACGTCCTTGTCCACTTGGGCATGACATCCATATGTACCAGGGTTACTCTCTTGACCTATAATTAGAGGCCGGCCCAAGTCTAACCCAAATAGACTTTCCTTATTAACCAAGTCTATGCCAAAAGGACTGGCTACTTTGGGACGTCCTTTGTCACTTTGGCATGACCCCCATATGTACCAGAGTTACTCTCTTGACCTATATCTAGAGGCCAGAAACCATTTAATGGAAGTTCAAATAGACTATATACAAGCTCCCAAAAAGTCAATTTAGCTTAATTTAATTTATGTTATGATTATACTATGAAAAATAGCAGATCTACAGGCTCACCGTGCAGCAACGATTGCCTCTGCGAGCTTGTAGATCTGCTATTTTTGAAAAATGGTCATTGTTTTTGCAAACGTTTGAATGTATCTTTGTAAAATATTTTTCACTCAAATATTATTTTCTGGTGGGTCCCTGGATTTTTTTAGATTGCATTGGAGTAACAGAGGACACTTATAATGCATTGAGACACTTTTAATTAACTAGGGATCATTTTCGGCATCGCTATGTTGCCAAATTGACTGATTACTTGGCATGGCCGTTTCCCAGGTCAATGCGAAATTGACTGTCCTTTTCCATTGTAACAAATGTCAACTTGGCATAGACCTTTCCCATGTCAATGCAAAATTGACTGTCCCTTTCCATTGTAACAAATGTCAACTTGGCATAGACTTTTCCCAAGTCTATTCCAAAATGACTGTCCTATTCAACGTACCATATGTCATCTTGGCATGACCCTTTCCCATGTCAATGCCAATTTGACAATCCTTTTGAAATGTACAATGACATTGGATTGCATATAGTGATGCAAGTCCCTCAGTGTTTGACAAAAGGGACACCATTCTAAGCCAATGCACTTTTTTAAAGCAGTGTTATTGTGGTTTCAGGGGAAGAAGCCATCGAAAGCGGACGGTAGAGAAAAACCGGAAAAAGCCCCCTGCCCCTTCCCCGAGTGTCGTAGGGTTTTGGCCGACATGAAGGGACACCTCAGCGAAAAACACCTGATGAAGAACCCTGAGGAAAGAGTGATTTTCCTGAAGTTGGCCAGGGGGAGGATTCACATTTCAAAGGTTCCTTGCCCCACGTGCGGGAAAAAAAACTGCAAAGGTCGAAAGGCATTGGGAGATGCATTTAAAGGGGGAGAAGGACCGAGAAGAGCGCGCCCGCAATCGCAGGCTCCTCTTACACCTCGCCACCTGGGAGGAGGTGAAAAGATTGGTAGGAGCGCTGCGGGCCTCTGCCCCAGCAGTAGCAGTGGTCACAGAATTCGATTTGATTGAAGGAACCCCGCCGGTTCCCCAGGAAGTTCCCCAGGAAGCCCCGGTTCCTGGTCCCTCTGGGGGACCTCCCATCTCCCCCAGAGGACCGAACCCCTCCCCTAACACTCCATGTATGTCTCCCGCATGCCTGCGCAGGCGGAAGAGAGCCAGGGCGACCCTTTTGGAGCTGGAAGAAACCATTGAAAGGCTGGAGCGTTGGAAGGCAAAATTTCGGGCCTTGCAGCGTTCTTTAGAGGTCTGTATTCATCAGCCCAAGTCTAACCCAAATGGACTTTCCTTTTTCCCCAAGTCTATGCCAAATCGACCGTCTCTTTGGGACGTCCTTGTCCACTTGGGCATGACATCCATATGTACCAGGGTTACTCTCTTGACCTATATTTAGAGGCCGGCCCAAGTCTAACCCAAATAGACTTTCCTTATTAACCAAGTCTATGCCAAAAGGCCTGGCTACTTTGGGACGTCCTTTGTCACTTTGGCATGACCCCCATATGTACCAGAGTTACTCTCTTGACCTATATCTAGAGGCCAGAAACCATTTAATGGAAGTTCAAATAGACTATATACAAGCTCCCAAAAAGTCAATTTAGCTTAATTTAATTTATGTTATGATTATACTATGAAAAATAGCAGATCTACAAGCTCACCGCGCAGCACCGATTGCCTCTGCGAGCTTGTAGATCTGCTATTTTTGAAAAATCGTCATTGTTTTTGCAAACGTTTGAATGTATCTTTGTAAAATATTTTTCACTCAAATATTATTTTCTGGTGGGTCCCTGGATTTTTTTAGATTGCATTGGAGTAACAGAGGACACTTATAATGCATTGAGACACTTTTAATTAACTAGGGATCATTTTCGGCATCGCTATGTTGCCAAATTGACTGATTACTTGGCATGGCCGTTTCCCAGGTCAATGCGAAATTGACTGTCCTTTTCCATTGTAACAAATGTCAACTTGGCATAGACCTTTCCCATGTCAATGCAAAATTGACTGTCCCTTTCCATTGTAACAAATGTCAACTTGGCATAGACTTTTCCCAAGTCTATTCCAAAATGACTGTCCTATTCAACGTACCATATGTCATCTTGGCATGACCCTTTCCCATGTCAATGCCAATTTGACAATCCTTTTGAAATGTACAATGACATTGGATTGCATATAGTGATGCAAGTCCCTCAGTGTTTGACAAAAGGGACACCATTCTAAGCCAATGCACTTTTTTAAAGCAGTGTTATTGTGGTTTCAGGGGAAGAAGCCATCGAAAGCGGACGGTAGTGAAAAACCGGAAAAAGCCCCCTGCCCCTTCCCCGAGTGTCGTAGGGTTTTGGCCGACATGAAGGGACACCTCAGCGAAAAACACCTGATGAAGAACCCTGAGGAAAGAGTGATTTTCCTGAAGTTGGCCAGGGGGAGGATTCACATTTCAAAGGTTCCTTGCCCCACGTGCGGGAAAAAAAACTGCAAAGGTCGAAAGGCATTGGGAGATGCATTTAAAGGGGGAGAAGGACCGAGAAGAGCGCGCCCGCAATCGCAGGCTCCTCTTACACCTCGCCACCTGGGAGGAGGTGAAAAGATTGGTAGGAGCGCTGCGGGCCTCTGCCCCAGCAGTAGCAGTGGTCACAGAATTCGATTTGATTGAAGGAACCCCGCCGGTTCCCCAGGAAGTTCCCCAGGAAGCCCCGGTTCCTGGTCCCTCTGGGGGACCTCCCATCTCCCCCAGAGGACCGAACCCCTCCCCTAACACTCCATGTATGTCTCCCGCATGCCTGCGCAGGCGGAAGAGAGCCAGGGCGACCCTTTTGGAGCTGGAAGAAACCATTGAAAGGCTGGAGCGTTGGAAGGCAAAATTTCGGGCCTTGCAGCGTTCTTTAGAGGTCTGTATTCATCAGCCCAAGTCTAACCCAAATGGACTTTCCTTTTTCCCCAAGTCTATGCCAAATCGACCGTCTCTTTGGGACGTCCTTGTCCACTTGGGCATGACATCCATATGTACCAGGGTTACTCTCTTGACCTATATTTAGAGGCCGGCCCAAGTCTAACCCAAATAGACTTTCCTTATTAACCAAGTCTATGCCAAAAGGCCTGGCTACTTTGGGACGTCCTTTGTCACTTTGGCATGACCCCCATATGTACCAGAGTTACTCTCTTGACCTATATCTAGAGGCCAGAAACCATTTAATGGAAGTTCAAATAGACTATATACAAGCTCCCAAAAAGTCAATTTAGCTTAATTTAATTTATGTTATGATTATACTATGAAAAATAGCAGATCTACAAGCTCACCGCGCAGCACCGATTGCCTCTGCGAGCTTGTAGATCTGCTATTTTTGAAAAATCGTCATTGTTTTTGCAAACGTTTGAATGTATCTTTGTAAAATATTTTTCACTCAAATATTATTTTCTGGTGGGTCCCTGGATTTTTTTAGATTGCATTGGAGTAACAGAGGACACTTATAATGCATTGAGACACTTTTAATTAACTAGGGATCATTTTCGGCATCGCTATGTTGCCAAATTGACTGATTACTTGGCATGGCCGTTTCCCAGGTCAATGCGAAATTGACTGTCCTTTTCCATTGTAACAAATGTCAACTTGGCATAGACCTTTCCCATGTCAATGCAAAATTGACTGTCCCTTTCCATTGTAACAAATGTCAACTTGGCATAGACTTTTCCCAAGTCTATTCCAAAATGACTGTCCTATTCAACGTACCATATGTCATCTTGGCATGACCCTTTCCCATGTCAATGCCAATTTGACAATCCTTTTGAAATGTACAATGACATTGGATTGCATATAGTGATGCAAGTCCCTCAGTGTTTGACAAAAGGGACACCATTCTAAGCCAATGCACTTTTTTAAAGCAGTGTTATTGTGGTTTCAGGGGAAGAAGCCATCGAAAGCGGACGGTAGTGAAAAACCGGAAAAAGCCCCCTGCCCCTTCCCCGAGTGTCGTAGGGTTTTGGCCGACATGAAGGGACACCTCAGCGAAAAACACCTGATGAAGAACCCTGAGGAAAGAGTGATTTTCCTGAAGTTGGCCAGGGGGAGGATTCACATTTCAAAGGTTCCTTGCCCCACGTGCGGGAAAAAAAACTGCAAAGGTCGAAAGGCATTGGGAGATGCATTTAAAGGGGGAGAAGGACCGAGAAGAGCGCGCCCGCAATCGCAGGCTCCTCTTACACCTCGCCACCTGGGAGGAGGTGAAAAGATTGGTAGGAGCGCTGCGGGCCTCTGCCCCAGCAGTAGCAGTGGTCACAGAATTCGATTTGATTGAAGGAACCCCGCCGGTTCCCCAGGAAGTTCCCCAGGAAGCCCCGGTTCCTGGTCCCTCTGGGGGACCTCCCATCTCCCCCAGAGGACCGAACCCCTCCCCTAACACTCCATGTATGTCTCCCGCATGCCTGCGCAGGCGGAAGAGAGCCAGGGCGACCCTTTTGGAGCTGGAAGAAACCATTGAAAGGCTGGAGCGTTGGAAGGCAAAATTTCGGGCCTTGCAGCGTTCTTTAGAGGTCTGTATTCATCAGCCCAAGTCTAACCCAAATGGACTTTCCTTTTTCCCCAAGTCTATGCCAAATCGACCGTCTCTTTGGGACGTCCTTGTCCACTTGGGCATGACATCCATATGTACCAGGGTTACTCTCTTGACCTATATTTAGAGGCCGGCCCAAGTCTAACCCAAATAGACTTTCCTTATTAACCAAGTCTATGCCAAAAGGACTACTGTCTCTTTGGGACGTCCTTTGTCACTTTGGCATGACCCCCATATGTACCAGAGTTACTCTCTTGACCTATATCTAGAGGCCAGAAACCATTTAATGGAAGTTCAAATAGACTATATACAAGCTCCCAAAAAGTCAATTTAGCTTAATTTAATTTATGTTATGATTATACTATGAAAAATAGCAGATCTACAAGCTCACCGCGCAGCACCGATTGCCTCTGCGAGCTTGTAGATCTGCTATTTTTGAAAAATCGTCATTGTTTTTGCAAACGTTTGAATGTATCTTTGTAAAATATTTTTCACTCAAATATTATTTTCTGGTGGGTCCCTGGATTTTTTTAGATTGCATTGGAGTAACAGAGGACACTTATAATGCATTGAGACACTTTTAATTAACTAGGGATCATTTTCGGCATCGCTATGTTGCCAAATTGACTGATTACTTGGCATGGCCGTTTCCCAGGTCAATGCGAAATTGACTGTCCTTTTCCATTGTAACAAATGTCAACTTGGCATAGACCTTTCCCATGTCAATGCAAAATTGACTGTCCTTTTCCATTGTAACAAATGTCAACTTGGCATAGACCTTTCCCAAGTCTATTCCAAAATGACTGTCCTATTCAACGTACCATATGTCATCTTGGCATGACCCTTTCCCATGTCAATGCCAATTTGACAATCCTTTTGAAATGTACAATGACATTGGATTGCATATAGTGATGCAAGTCCCTCAGTGTTTGACAAAAGGGACACCATTCTAAGCCAATGCACTTTTTTAAAGCAGTGTTATTGTGGTTTCAGGGGAAGAAGCCATCGAAAGCGGACGGTAGAAAAAAACCGGAAAAAGCCCCCTGCCCCTTCCCCGAGTGTCGTAGGGTTTTGGCCGACATGAAGGGACACCTCAGCGAAAAACACCTGATGAAGAACCCTGAGGAAAGAGTGATTTTCCTGAAGTTGGCCAGGGGGAGGATTCACATTTCAAAGGTTCCTTGCCCCACGTGCGGGAAAAAAAACTGCAAAGGTCGAAAGGCATTGGGAGATGCATTTAAAGGGGGAGAAGGACCGAGAAGAGCGCGCCCGCAATCGCAGGCTCCTCTTACACCTCGCCACCTGGGAGGAGGTGAAAAGATTGGTAGGAGCGCTGCGGGCCTCTGCCCCAGCAGTAGCAGTGGTCACAGAATTCGATTTGATTGAAGGAACCCCGCCGGTTCCCCAGGAAGTTCCCCAGGAAGCCCCGGTTCCTGGTCCCTCTGGGGGACCTCCCATCTCCCCCAGAGGACCGAACCCCTCCCCTAACACTCCATGTATGTCTCCCGCATGCCTGCGCAGGCGGAAGAGAGCCAGGGCGACCCTTTTGGAGCTGGAAGAAACCATTGAAAGGCTGGAGCGTTGGAAGGCAAAATTTCGGGCCTTGCAGCGTTCTTTAGAGGTCTGTATTCATCAGCCCAAGTCTAACCCAAATGGACTTTCCTTTTTCCCCAAGTCTATGCCAAATCGACCGTCTCTTTGGGACGTCCTTGTCCACTTGGGCATGACATCCATATGTACCAGGGTTACTCTCTTGACCTATATTTAGAGGCCGGCCCAAGTCTAACCCAAATAGACTTTCCTTATTAACCAAGTCTATGCCAAAAGGACTGGCTACTTTGGGACGTCCTTTGTCACTTTGGCATGACCCCCATATGTACCAGAGTTACTCTCTTGACCTATATCTAGAGGCCAGAAACCATTTAATGGAAGTTCAAATAGACTATATACAAGCTCCCAAAAAGTCAATTTAGCTTAATTTAATTTATGTTATGATTATACTATGAAAAATAGCAGATCTACAGGCTCACCGTGCAGCACCGATTGCCTCTGCGAGCTTGTAGATCTGCTATTTTTGAAAAATGGTCATTGTTTTTGCAAACGTTTGAATGTATCTTTGTAAAATATTTTTCACTCAAATATTATTTTCTGGTGGGTCCCTGGATTTTTTTAGATTGCATTGGAGTAACAGAGGACACTTATAATGCATTGAGACACTTTTAATTAACTAGGGATCATTTTCGGCATCGCTATGTTGCCAAATTGACTGATTACTTGGCATGGCCGTTTCCCAGGTCAATGCGAAATTGACTGTCCTTTTCCATTGTAACAAATGTCAACTTGGCATAGACCTTTCCCATGTCAATGCAAAATTGACTGTCCCTTTCCATTGTAACAAATGTCAACTTGGCATAGACTTTTCCCAAGTCTATTCCAAAATGACTGTCCTATTCAACGTACCATATGTCATCTTGGCATGACCCTTTCCCATGTCAATGCCAATTTGACAATCCTTTTGAAATGTACAATGACATTGGATTGCATATAGTGATGCAAGTCCCTCAGTGTTTGACAAAAGGGACACCATTCTAAGCCAATGCACTTTTTTAAAGCAGTGTTATTGTGGTTTCAGGGGAAGAAGCCATCGAAAGCGGACGGTAGAAAAAAACCGGAAAAAGCCCCCTGCCCCTTCCCCGAGTGTCGTAGGGTTTTGGCCGACATGAAGGGACACCTCAGCGAAAAACACCTGATGAAGAACCCTGAGGAAAGAGTGATTTTCCTGAAGTTGGCCAGGGGGAGGATTCACATTTCAAAGGTTCCTTGCCCCACGTGCGGGAAAAAAAACTGCAAAGGTCGAAAGGCATTGGGAGATGCATTTAAAGGGGGAGAAGGACCGAGAAGAGCGCGCCCGCAATCGCAGGCTCCTCTTACACCTCGCCACCTGGGAGGAGGTGAAAAGATTGGTAGGAGCGCTGCGGGCCTCTGCCCCAGCAGTAGCAGTGGTCACAGAATTCGATTTGATTGAAGGAACCCCGCCGGTTCCCCAGGAAGTTCCCCAGGAAGCCCCGGTTCCTGGTCCCTCTGGGGGACCTCCCATCTCCCCCAGAGGACCGAACCCCTCCCCTAACACTCCATGTATGTCTCCCGCATGCCTGCGCAGGCGGAAGAGAGCCAGGGCGACCCTTTTGGAGCTGGAAGAAACCATTGAAAGGCTGGAGCGTTGGAAGGCAAAATTTCGGGCCTTGCAGCGTTCTTTAGAGGTCTGTATTCATCAGCCCAAGTCTAACCCAAATGGACTTTCCTTTTTCCCCAAGTCTATGCCAAATCGACCGTCTCTTTGGGACGTCCTTGTCCACTTGGGCATGACATCCATATGTACCAGGGTTACTCTCTTGACCTATATTTAGAGGCCGGCCCAAGTCTAACCCAAATAGACTTTCCTTATTAACCAAGTCTATGCCAAAAGGACTGGCTACTTTGGGACGTCCTTTGTCACTTTGGCATGACCCCCATATGTACCAGAGTTACTCTCTTGACCTATATCTAGAGGCCAGAAACCATTTAATGGAAGTTCAAATAGACTATATACAAGCTCCCAAAAAGTCAATTTAGCTTAATTTAATTTATGTTATGATTATACTATGAAAAATAGCAGATCTACAGGCTCACCGTGCAGCACCGATTGCCTCTGCGAGCTTGTAGATCTGCTATTTTTGAAAAATGGTCATTGTTTTTGCAAACGTTTGAATGTATCTTTGTAAAATATTTTTCACTCAAATATTATTTTCTGGTGGGTCCCTGGATTTTTTTAGATTGCATTGGAGTAACAGAGGACACTTATAATGCATTGAGACACTTTTAATTAACTAGGGATCATTTTCGGCATCGCTATGTTGCCAAATTGACTGATTACTTGGCATGGCCGTTTCCCAGGTCAATGCGAAATTGACTGTCCTTTTCCATTGTAACAAATGTCAACTTGGCATAGACCTTTCCCATGTCAATGCAAAATTGACTGTCCCTTTCCATTGTAACAAATGTCAACTTGGCATAGACTTTTCCCAAGTCTATTCCAAAATGACTGTCCTATTCAACGTACCATATGTCATCTTGGCATGACCCTTTCCCATGTCAATGCCAATTTGACAATCCTTTTGAAATGTACAATGACATTGGATTGCATATAGTGATGCAAGTCCCTCAGTGTTTGACAAAAGGGACACCATTCTAAGCCAATGCACTTTTTTAAAGCAGTGTTATTGTGGTTTCAGGGGAAGAAGCCATCGAAAGCGGACGGTAGAGAAAAACCGGAAAAAGCCCCCTGCCCCTTCCCCGAGTGTCGTAGGGTTTTGGCCGACATGAAGGGACACCTCAGCGAAAAACACCTGATGAAGAACCCTGAGGAAAGAGTGATTTTCCTGAAGTTGGCCAGGGGGAGGATTCACATTTCAAAGGTTCCTTGCCCCACGTGCGGGAAAAAAAACTGCAAAGGTCGAAAGGCATTGGGAGATGCATTTAAAGGGGGAGAAGGACCGAGAAGAGCGCGCCCGCAATCGCAGGCTCCTCTTACACCTCGCCACCTGGGAGGAGGTGAAAAGATTGGTAGGAGCGCTGCGGGCCTCTGCCCCAGCAGTAGCAGTGGTCACAGAATTCGATTTGATTGAAGGAACCCCGCCGGTTCCCCAGGAAGTTCCCCAGGAAGCCCCGGTTCCTGGTCCCTCTGGGGGACCTCCCATCTCCCCCAGCGGACCGAACCCCTCCCCTAACACTCCATGTATGTCTCCCGCATGCCTGCGCAGGCGGAAGAGAGCCAGGGCGACCCTTTTGGAGCTGGAAGAAACCATTGAAAGGCTGGAGCGTTGGAAGGCAAAATTTCGGGCCTTGCAGCGTTCTTTAGAGGTCTGTATTCATCAGCCCAAGTCTAACCCAAATGGACTTTCCTTTTTCCCCAAGTCTATGCCAAATCGACCGTCTCTTTGGGACGTCCTTGTCCACTTGGGCATGACATCCATATGTACCAGGGTTACTCTCTTGACCTATATTTAGAGGCCGGCCCAAGTCTAACCCAAATAGACTTTCCTTATTAACCAAGTCTATGCCAAAAGGACTGGCTACTTTGGGACGTCCTTTGTCACTTTGGCATGACCCCCATATGTACCAGAGTTACTCTCTTGACCTATATCTAGAGGCCAGAAACCATTTAATGGAAGTTCAAATAGACTATATACAAGCTCCCAAAAAGTCAATTTAGCTTAATTTAATTTATGTTATGATTATACTATGAAAAATAGCAGATCTACAGGCTCACCGTGCAGCACCGATTGCCTCTGCGAGCTTGTAGATCTGCTATTTTTGAAAAATGGTCATTGTTTTTGCAAACGTTTGAATGTATCTTTGTAAAATATTTTTCACTCAAATATTATTTTCTGGTGGGTCCCTGGATTTTTTTAGATTGCATTGGAGTAACAGAGGACACTTATAATGCATTGAGACACTTTTAATTAACTAGGGATCATTTTCGGCATCGCTATGTTGCCAAATTGACTGATTACTTGGCATGGCCGTTTCCCAGGTCAATGCGAAATTGACTGTCCTTTTCCATTGTAACAAATGTCAACTTGGCATAGACCTTTCCCATGTCAATGCAAAATTGACTGTCCCTTTCCATTGTAACAAATGTCAACTTGGCATAGACTTTTCCCAAGTCTATTCCAAAATGACTGTCCTATTCAACGTACCATATGTCATCTTGGCATGACCCTTTCCCATGTCAATGCCAATTTGACAATCCTTTTGAAATGTACAATGACATTGGATTGCATATAGTGATGCAAGTCCCTCAGTGTTTGACAAAAGGGACACCATTCTAAGCCAATGCACTTTTTTAAAGCAGTGTTATTGTGGTTTCAGGGGAAGAAGCCATCGAAAGCGGACGGTAGAGAAAAACCGGAAAAAGCTCCCTGCCCCTTCCCCGAGTGTCGTAGGGTTTTGGCCGACATGAAGGGACACCTCAGCGAAAAACACCTGATGAAGAACCCTGAGGAAAGAGTGATTTTCCTGAAGTTGGCCAGGGGGAGGATTCACATTTCAAAGGTTCCTTGCCCCACGTGCGGGAAAAAAAACTGCAAAGGTCGAAAGGCATTGGGAGATGCATTTAAAGGGGGAGAAGGACCGAGAAGAGCGCGCCCGCAATCGCAGGCTCCTCTTACACCTCGCCACCTGGGAGGAGGTGAAAAGATTGGTAGGAGCGCTGCGGGCCTCTGCCCCAGCAGTAGCAGTGGTCACAGAATTCGATTTGATTGAAGGAACCCCGCCGGTTCCCCAGGAAGTTCCCCAGGAAGCCCCGGTTCCTGGTCCCTCTGGGGGACCTCCCATCTCCCCCAGCGGACCGAACCCCTCCCCTAACACTCCATGTATGTCTCCCGCATGCCTGCGCAGGCGGAAGAGAGCCAGGGCGACCCTTTTGGAGCTGGAAGAAACCATTGAAAGGCTGGAGCGTTGGAAGGCAAAATTTCGGGCCTTGCAGCGTTCTTTAGAGGTCTGTATTCATCAGCCCAAGTCTAACCCAAATGGACTTTCCTTTTTCCCCAAGTCTATGCCAAATCGACCGTCTCTTTGGGACGTCCTTGTCCACTTGGGCATGACATCCATATGTACCAGGGTTACTCTCTTGACCTATATTTAGAGGCCGGCCCAAGTCTAACCCAAATAGACTTTCCTTATTAACCAAGTCTATGCCAAAAGGCCTGGCTACTTTGGGACGTCCTTTGTCACTTTGGCATGACCCCCATATGTACCAGAGTTACTCTCTTGACCTATATCTAGAGGCCAGAAACCATTTAATGGAAGTTCAAATAGACTATATACAAGCTCCCAAAAAGTCAATTTAGCTTAATTTAATTTATGTTATGATTATACTATGCAAAATAGCAGATCTACAGGCTCACCGTGCAGCACCGATTGCCTCTGCGAGCTTGTAGATCTGCTATTTTTGAAAAATGGTCATTGTTTTTGCAAACGTTTGAATGTATCTTTGTAAAATATTTTTCACTCAAATATTATTTTCTGGTGGGTCCCTGGATTTTTTTAGATTGCATTGGAGTAACAGAGGACACTTATAATGCATTGAGACACTTTTAATTAACTAGGGATCATTTTCGGCATCGCTATGTTGCCAAATTGACTGATTACTTGGCATGGCCGTTTCCCAGGTCAATGCGAAATTGACTGTCCTTTTCCATTGTAACAAATGTCAACTTGGCATAGACCTTTCCCATGTCAATGCAAAATTGACTGTCCCTTTCCATTGTAACAAATGTCAACTTGGCATAGACTTTTCCCAAGTCTATTCCAAAATGACTGTCCTATTCAACGTACCATATGTCATCTTGGCATGACCCTTTCCCATGTCAATGCCAATTTGACAATCCTTTTGAAATGTACAATGACATTGGATTGCATATAGTGATGCAAGTCCCTCAGTGTTTGACAAAAGGGACACCATTCTAAGCCAATGCACTTTTTTAAAGCAGTGTTATTGTGGTTTCAGGGGAAGAAGCCATCGAAAGCGGACGGTAGAGAAAAACCGGAAAAAGCCCCCTGCCCCTTCCCCGAGTGTCGTAGGGTTTTGGCCGACATGAAGGGACACCTCAGCGAAAAACACCTGATGAAGAACCCTGAGGAAAGAGTGATTTTCCTGAAGTTGGCCAGGGGGAGGATTCACATTTCAAAGGTTCCTTGCCCCACGTGCGGGAAAAAAAACTGCAAAGGTCGAAAGGCATTGGGAGATGCATTTAAAGGGGGAGAAGGACCGAGAAGAGCGCGCCCGCAATCGCAGGCTCCTCTTACACCTCGCCACCTGGGAGGAGGTGAAAAGATTGGTAGGAGCGCTGCGGGCCTCTGCCCCAGCAGTAGCAGTGGTCACAGAATTCGATTTGATTGAAGGAACCCCGCCGGTTCCCCAGGAAGTTCCCCAGGAAGCCCCGGTTCCTGGTCCCTCTGGGGGACCTCCCATCTCCCCCAGCGGACCGAACCCCTCCCCTAACACTCCATGTATGTCTCCCGCATGCCTGCGCAGGCGGAAGAGAGCCAGGGCGACCCTTTTGGAGCTGGAAGAAACCATTGAAAGGCTGGAGCGTTGGAAGGCAAAATTTCGGGCCTTGCAGCGTTCTTTAGAGGTCTGTATTCATCAGCCCAAGTCTAACCCAAATGGACTTTCCTTTTTCCCCAAGTCTATGCCAAATCGACCGTCTCTTTGGGACGTCCTTGTCCACTTGGGCATGACATCCATATGTACCAGGGTTACTCTCTTGACCTATATTTAGAGGCCGGCCCAAGTCTAACCCAAATAGACTTTCCTTATTAACCAAGTCTATGCCAAAAGGCCTGGCTACTTTGGGACGTCCTTTGTCACTTTGGCATGACCCCCATATGTACCAGAGTTACTCTCTTGACCTATATCTAGAGGCCAGAAACCATTTAATGGAAGTTCAAATAGACTATATACAAGCTCCCAAAAAGTCAATTTAGCTTAATTTAATTTATGTTATGATTATACTATGAAAAATAGCAGATCTACAGGCTCACCGTGCAGCACCGATTGCCTCTGCGAGCTTGTAGATCTGCTATTTTTGAAAAATGGTCATTGTTTTTGCAAACGTTTGAATGTATCTTTGTAAAATATTTTTCACTCAAATATTATTTTCTGGTGGGTCCCTGGATTTTTTTAGATTGCATTGGAGTAACAGAGGACACTTATAATGCATTGAGACACTTTTAATTAACTAGGGATCATTTTCGGCATCGCTATGTTGCCAAATTGACTGATTACTTGGCATGGCCGTTTCCCAGGTCAATGCGAAATTGACTGTCCTTTTCCATTGTAACAAATGTCAACTTGGCATAGACCTTTCCCATGTCAATGCAAAATTGACTGTCCCTTTCCATTGTAACAAATGTCAACTTGGCATAGACTTTTCCCAAGTCTATTCCAAAATGACTGTCCTATTCAACGTACCATATGTCATCTTGGCATGACCCTTTCCCATGTCAATGCCAATTTGACAATCCTTTTGAAATGTACAATGACATTGGATTGCATATAGTGATGCAAGTCCCTCAGTGTTTGACAAAAGGGACACCATTCTAAGCCAATGCACTTTTTTAAAGCAGTGTTATTGTGGTTTCAGGGGAAGAAGCCATCGAAAGCGGACGGTAGAAAAAAAACCGGAAAAAGCCCCCTGCCCCTTCCCCGAGTGTCGTAGGGTTTTGGCCGACATGAAGGGACACCTCAGCAAAAAACACCTGATGAAGAACCCTGAGGAAAGAGTGATTTTCCTGAAGTTGGCCAGGGGGAGGATTCACATTTCAAAGGTTCCTTGCCCCACGTGCGGGAAAAAAAACTGCAAAGGTCGAAAGGCATTGGGAGATGCATTTAAAGGGGGAGAAGGACCGAGAAGAGCGCGCCCGCAATCGCAGGCTCCTCTTACACCTCGCCACCTGGGAGGAGGTGAAAAGATTGGTAGGAGCGCTGCGGGCCTCTGCCCCAGCAGTAGCAGTGGTCACAGAATTCGATTTGATTGAAGGAACCCCGCCGGTTCCCCAGGAAGTTCCCCAGGAAGCCCCGGTTCCTGGTCCCTCTGGGGGACCTCCCATCTCCCCCAGAGGACCGAACCCCTCCCCTAACACTCCATGTATGTCTCCCGCATGCCTGCGCAGGCGGAAGAGAGCCAGGGCGACCCTTTTGGAGCTGGAAGAAACCATTGAAAGGCTGGAGCGTTGGAAGGCAAAATTTCGGGCCTTGCAGCGTTCTTTAGAGGTCTGTATTCATCAGCCCAAGTCTAACCCAAATGGACTTTCCTTTTTCCCCAAGTCTATGCCAAATCGACCGTCTCTTTGGGACGTCCTTGTCCACTTGGGCATGACATCCATATGTACCAGGGTTACTCTCTTGACCTATATTTAGAGGCCGGCCCAAGTCTAACCCAAATAGACTTTCCTTATTAACCAAGTCTATGCCAAAAGGCCTGGCTACTTTGGGACGTCCTTTGTCACTTTGGCATGACCCCCATATGTACCAGAGTTACTCTCTTGACCTATATCTAGAGGCCAGAAACCATTTAATGGAAGTTCAAATAGACTATATACAAGCTCCCAAAAAGTCAATTTAGCTTAATTTAATTTATGTTATGATTATACTATGCAAAATAGCAGATCTACAGGCTCACCGTGCAGCACCGATTGCCTCTGCGAGCTTGTAGATCTGCTATTTTTGAAAAATGGTCATTGTTTTTGCAAACGTTTGAATGTATCTTTGTAAAATATTTTTCACTCAAATATTATTTTCTGGTGGGTCCCTGGATTTTTTTAGATTGCATTGGAGTAACAGAGGACACTTATAATGCATTGAGACACTTTTAATTAACTAGGGATCATTTTCGGCATCGCTATGTTGCCAAATTGACTGATTACTTGGCATGGCCGTTTCCCAGGTCAATGCGAAATTGACTGTCCTTTTCCATTGTAACAAATGTCAACTTGGCATAGACCTTTCCCATGTCAATGCAAAATTGACTGTCCCTTTCCATTGTAACAAATGTCAACTTGGCATAGACTTTTCCCAAGTCTATTCCAAAATGACTGTCCTATTCAACGTACCATATGTCATCTTGGCATGACCCTTTCCCATGTCAATGCCAATTTGACAATCCTTTTGAAATGTACAATGACATTGGATTGCATATAGTGATGCAAGTCCCTCAGTGTTTGACAAAAGGGACACCATTCTAAGCCAATGCACTTTTTTAAAGCAGTGTTATTGTGGTTTCAGGGGAAGAAGCCATCGAAAGCGGACGGTAGAGAAAAACCGGAAAAAGCCCCCTGCCCCTTCCCCGAGTGTCGTAGGGTTTTGGCCGACATGAAGGGACACCTCAGCGAAAAACACCTGATGAAGAACCCTGAGGAAAGAGTGATTTTCCTGAAGTTGGCCAGGGGGAGGATTCACATTTCAAAGGTTCCTTGCCCCACGTGCGGGAAAAAAAACTGCAAAGGTCGAAAGGCATTGGGAGATGCATTTAAAGGGGGAGAAGGACCGAGAAGAGCGCGCCCGCAATCGCAGGCTCCTCTTACACCTCGCCACCTGGGAGGAGGTGAAAAGATTGGTAGGAGCGCTGCGGGCCTCTGCCCCAGCAGTAGCAGTGGTCACAGAATTCGATTTGATTGAAGGAACCCCGCCGGTTCCCCAGGAAGTTCCCCAGGAAGCCCCGGTTCCTGGTCCCTCTGGGGGACCTCCCATCTCCCCCAGCGGACCGAACCCCTCCCCTAACACTCCATGTATGTCTCCCGCATGCCTGCGCAGGCGGAAGAGAGCCAGGGCGACCCTTTTGGAGCTGGAAGAAACCATTGAAAGGCTGGAGCGTTGGAAGGCAAAATTTCGGGCCTTGCAGCGTTCTTTAGAGGTCTGTATTCATCAGCCCAAGTCTAACCCAAATGGACTTTCCTTTTTCCCCAAGTCTATGCCAAATCGACCGTCTCTTTGGGACGTCCTTGTCCACTTGGGCATGACATCCATATGTACCAGGGTTACTCTCTTGACCTATATTTAGAGGCCGGCCCAAGTCTAACCCAAATAGACTTTCCTTATTAACCAAGTCTATGCCAAAAGGCCTGGCTACTTTGGGACGTCCTTTGTCACTTTGGCATGACCCCCATATGTACCAGAGTTACTCTCTTGACCTATATCTAGAGGCCAGAAACCATTTAATGGAAGTTCAAATAGACTATATACAAGCTCCCAAAAAGTCAATTTAGCTTAATTTAATTTATGTTATGATTATACTATGAAAAATAGCAGATCTACAGGCTCACCGTGCAGCACCGATTGCCTCTGCGAGCTTGTAGATCTGCTATTTTTGAAAAATGGTCATTGTTTTTGCAAACGTTTGAATGTATCTTTGTAAAATATTTTTCACTCAAATATTATTTTCTGGTGGGTCCCTGGATTTTTTTAGATTGCATTGGAGTAACAGAGGACACTTATAATGCATTGAGACACTTTTAATTAACTAGGGATCATTTTCGGCATCGCTATGTTGCCAAATTGACTGATTACTTGGCATGGCCGTTTCCCAGGTCAATGCGAAATTGACTGTCCTTTTCCATTGTAACAAATGTCAACTTGGCATAGACCTTTCCCATGTCAATGCAAAATTGACTGTCCCTTTCCATTGTAACAAATGTCAACTTGGCATAGACTTTTCCCAAGTCTATTCCAAAATGACTGTCCTATTCAACGTACCATATGTCATCTTGGCATGACCCTTTCCCATGTCAATGCCAATTTGACAATCCTTTTGAAATGTACAATGACATTGGATTGCATATAGTGATGCAAGTCCCTCAGTGTTTGACAAAAGGGACACCATTCTAAGCCAATGCACTTTTTTAAAGCAGTGTTATTGTGGTTTCAGGGGAAGAAGCCATCGAAAGCGGACGGTAGAAAAAAAACCGGAAAAAGCCCCCTGCCCCTTCCCCGAGTGTCGTAGGGTTTTGGCCGACATGAAGGGACACCTCAGCAAAAAACACCTGATGAAGAACCCTGAGGAAAGAGTGATTTTCCTGAAGTTGGCCAGGGGGAGGATTCACATTTCAAAGGTTCCTTGCCCCACGTGCGGGAAAAAAAACTGCAAAGGTCGAAAGGCATTGGGAGATGCATTTAAAGGGGGAGAAGGACCGAGAAGAGCGCGCCCGCAATCGCAGGCTCCTCTTACACCTCGCCACCTGGGAGGAGGTGAAAAGATTGGTAGGAGCGCTGCGGGCCTCTGCCCCAGCAGTAGCAGTGGTCACAGAATTCGATTTGATTGAAGGAACCCCGCCGGTTCCCCAGGAAGTTCCCCAGGAAGCCCCGGTTCCTGGTCCCTCTGGGGGACCTCCCATCTCCCCCAGAGGACCGAACCCCTCCCCTAACACTCCATGTATGTCTCCCGCATGCCTGCGCAGGCGGAAGAGAGCCAGGGCGACCCTTTTGGAGCTGGAAGAAACCATTGAAAGGCTGGAGCGTTGGAAGGCAAAATTTCGGGCCTTGCAGCGTTCTTTAGAGGTCTGTATTCATCAGCCCAAGTCTAACCCAAATGGACTTTCCTTTTTCCCCAAGTCTATGCCAAATCGACCGTCTCTTTGGGACGTCCTTGTCCACTTGGGCATGACATCCATATGTACCAGGGTTACTCTCTTGACCTATATTTAGAGGCCGGCCCAAGTCTAACCCAAATAGACTTTCCTTATTAACCAAGTCTATGCCAAAAGGCCTGGCTACTTTGGGACGTCCTTTGTCACTTTGGCATGACCCCCATATGTACCAGAGTTACTCTCTTGACCTATATCTAGAGGCCAGAAACCATTTAATGGAAGTTCAAATAGACTATATACAAGCTCCCAAAAAGTCAATTTAGCTTAATTTAATTTATGTTATGATTATACTATGAAAAATAGCAGATCTACAGGCTCACTGTGCAGCACCGATTGCCTCTGCGAGCTTGTAGATCTGCTATTTTTGAAAAATGGTCATTGTTTTTGCAAACGTTTGAATGTATCTTTGTAAAATATTTTTCACTCAAATATTATTTTCTGGTGGGTCCCTGGATTTTTTTAGATTGCATTGGAGTAACAGAGGACACTTATAATGCATTGAGACACTTTTAATTAACTAGGGATCATTTTCGGCATCGCTATGTTGCCAAATTGACTGATTACTTGGCATGGCCGTTTCCCAGGTCAATGCGAAATTGACTGTCCTTTTCCATTGTAACAAATGTCAACTTGGCATAGACCTTTCCCATGTCAATGCAAAATTGACTGTCCCTTTCCATTGTAACAAATGTCAACTTGGCATAGACTTTTCCCAAGTCTATTCCAAAATGACTGTCCTATTCAACGTACCATATGTCATCTTGGCATGACCCTTTCCCATGTCAATGCCAATTTGACAATCCTTTTGAAATGTACAATGACATTGGATTGCATATAGTGATGCAAGTCCCTCAGTGTTTGACAAAAGGGACACCATTCTAAGCCAATGCACTTTTTTAAAGCAGTGTTATTGTGGTTTCAGGGGAAGAAGCCATCGAAAGCGGACGGTAGAAAAAAACCCGGAAAAAGCCCCCTGCCCCTTCCCCGAGTGTCGTAGGGTTTTGGCCGACATGAAGGGACACCTCAGCAAAAAACACCTGATGAAGAACCCTGAGGAAAGAGTGATTTTCCTGAAGTTGGCCAGGGGGAGGATTCACATTTCAAAGGTTCCTTGCCCCACGTGCGGGAAAAAAAACTGCAAAGGTCGAAAGGCATTGGGAGATGCATTTAAAGGGGGAGAAGGACCGAGAAGAGCGCGCCCGCAATCGCAGGCTCCTCTTACACCTCGCCACCTGGGAGGAGGTGAAAAGATTGGTAGGAGCGCTGCGGGCCTCTGCCCCAGCAGTAGCAGTGGTCACAGAATTCGATTTGATTGAAGGAACCCCGCCGGTTCCCCAGGAAGTTCCCCAGGAAGCCCCGGTTCCTGGTCCCTCTGGGGGACCTCCCATCTCCCCCAGAGGACCGAACCCCTCCCCTAACACTCCATGTATGTCTCCCGCATGCCTGCGCAGGCGGAAGAGAGCCAGGGCGACCCTTTTGGAGCTGGAAGAAACCATTGAAAGGCTGGAGCGTTGGAAGGCAAAATTTCGGGCCTTGCAGCGTTCTTTAGAGGTCTGTATTCATCAGCCCAAGTCTAACCCAAATGGACTTTCCTTTTTCCCCGAGTCTATGCCAAATCGACCGTCTCTTTGGGACGTCCTTGTCCACTTGGGCATGACATCCATATGTACCAGGGTTACTCTCTTGACCTATATTTAGAGGCCGGCCCAAGTCTAACCCAAATAGACTTTCCTTATTAACCAAGTCTATGCCAAAAGGACTACTGTCTCTTTGGGACGTCCTTTGTCACTTTGGCATGACCCCCATATGTACCAGAGTTACTCTCTTGACCTATATCTAGAGGCCAGAAACCATTTAATGGAAGTTCAAATAGACTATATACAAGCTCCCAAAAAGTCAATTTAGCTTAATTTAATTTATGTTATGATTATACTATGAAAAATAGCAGATCTACAAGCTCACCGCGCAGCACCGATTGCCTCTGCGAGCTTGTAGATCTGCTATTTTTGAAAAATGGTCATTGTTTTTGCAAACGTTTGAATGTATCTTTGTAAAATATTTTTCACTCAAATATTATTTTCTGGTGGGTCCCTGGATTTTTTTAGATTGCATTGGAGTAACAGAGGACACTTATAATGCATTGAGACACTTTTAATTAACTAGGGATCATTTTCGGCATCGCTATGTTGCCAAATTGACTGATTACTTGGCATGGCCGTTTCCCAGGTCAATGCGAAATTGACTGTCCTTTTCCATTGTAACAAATGTCAACTTGGCATAGACCTTTCCCATGTCAATGCAAAATTGACTGTCCCTTTCCATTGTAACAAATGTCAACTTGGCATAGACTTTTCCCAAGTCTATTCCAAAATGACTGTCCTATTCAACGTACCATATGTCATCTTGGCATGACCCTTTCCCATGTCAATGCCAATTTGACAATCCTTTTGAAATGTACAATGACATTGGATTGCATATAGTGATGCAAGTCCCTCAGTGTTTGACAAAAGGGACACCATTCTAAGCCAATGCACTTTTTTAAAGCAGTGTTATTGTGGTTTCAGGGGAAGAAGCCATCGAAAGCGGACGGTAGAAAAAAAACCGGGAAAAGCCCCCTGCCCCTTCCCCGAGTGTCGTAGGGTTTTGGCCGACATGAAGGGACACCTCAGCAAAAAACACCTGATGAAGAACCCTGAGGAAAGAGTGATTTTCCTGAAGTTGGCCAGGGGGAGGATTCACATTTCAAAGGTTCCTTGCCCCACGTGCGGGAAAAAAAACTGCAAAGGTCGAAAGGCATTGGGAGATGCATTTAAAGGGGGAGAAGGACCGAGAAGAGCGCGCCCGCAATCGCAGGCTCCTCTTACACCTCGCCACCTGGGAGGAGGTGAAAAGATTGGTAGGAGCGCTGCGGGCCTCTGCCCCAGCAGTAGCAGTGGTCACAGAATTCGATTTGATTGAAGGAACCCCGCCGGTTCCCCAGGAAGTTCCCCAGGAAGCCCCGGTTCCTGGTCCCTCTGGGGGACCTCCCATCTCCCCCAGAGGACCGAACCCCTCCCCTAACACTCCATGTATGTCTCCCGCATGCCTGCGCAGGCGGAAGAGAGCCAGGGCGACCCTTTTGGAGCTGGAAGAAACCATTGAAAGGCTGGAGCGTTGGAAGGCAAAATTTCGGGCCTTGCAGCGTTCTTTAGAGGTCTGTATTCATCAGCCCAAGTCTAACCCAAATGGACTTTCCTTTTTCCCCGAGTCTATGCCAAATCGACCGTCTCTTTGGGACGTCCTTGTCCACTTGGGCATGACATCCATATGTACCAGGGTTACTCTCTTGACCTATATTTAGAGGCCGGCCCAAGTCTAACCCAAATAGACTTTCCTTATTAACCAAGTCTATGCCAAAAGGACTACTGTCTCTTTGGGACGTCCTTTGTCACTTTGGCATGACCCCCATATGTACCAGAGTTACTCTCTTGACCTATATCTAGAGGCCAGAAACCATTTAATGGAAGTTCAAATAGACTATATACAAGCTCCCAAAAAGTCAATTTAGCTTAATTTAATTTATGTTATGATTATACTATGAAAAATAGCAGATCTACAAGCTCACCGCGCAGCACCGATTGCCTCTGCGAGCTTGTAGATCTGCTATTTTTGAAAAATGGTCATTGTTTTTGCAAACGTTTGAATGTATCTTTGTAAAATATTTTTCACTCAAATATTATTTTCTGGTGGGTCCCTGGATTTTTTTAGATTGCATTGGAGTAACAGAGGACACTTATAATGCATTGAGACACTTTTAATTAACTAGGGATCATTTTCGGCATCGCTATGTTGCCAAATTGACTGATTACTTGGCATGGCCGTTTCCCAGGTCAATGCGAAATTGACTGTCCTTTTCCATTGTAACAAATGTCAACTTGGCATAGACCTTTCCCATGTCAATGCAAAATTGACTGTCCCTTTCCATTGTAACAAATGTCAACTTGGCATAGACTTTTCCCAAGTCTATTCCAAAATGACTGTCCTATTCAACGTACCATATGTCATCTTGGCATGACCCTTTCCCATGTCAATGCCAATTTGACAATCCTTTTGAAATGTACAATGACATTGGATTGCATATAGTGATGCAAGTCCCTCAGTGTTTGACAAAAGGGACACCATTCTAAGCCAATGCACTTTTTTAAAGCAGTGTTATTGTGGTTTCAGGGGAAGAAGCCATCGAAAGCGGACGGTAGAAAAAAAACCGGGAAAAGCCCCCTGCCCCTTCCCCGAGTGTCGTAGGGTTTTGGCCGACATGAAGGGACACCTCAGCAAAAAACACCTGATGAAGAACCCTGAGGAAAGAGTGATTTTCCTGAAGTTGGCCAGGGGGAGGATTCACATTTCAAAGGTTCCTTGCCCCACGTGCGGGAAAAAAAACTGCAAAGGTCGAAAGGCATTGGGAGATGCATTTAAAGGGGGAGAAGGACCGAGAAGAGCGCGCCCGCAATCGCAGGCTCCTCTTACACCTCGCCACCTGGGAGGAGGTGAAAAGATTGGTAGGAGCGCTGCGGGCCTCTGCCCCAGCAGTAGCAGTGGTCACAGAATTCGATTTGATTGAAGGAACCCCGCCGGTTCCCCAGGAAGTTCCCCAGGAAGCCCCGGTTCCTGGTCCCTCTGGGGGACCTCCCATCTCCCCCAGAGGACCGAACCCCTCCCCTAACACTCCATGTATGTCTCCCGCATGCCTGCGCAGGCGGAAGAGAGCCAGGGCGACCCTTTTGGAGCTGGAAGAAACCATTGAAAGGCTGGAGCGTTGGAAGGCAAAATTTCGGGCCTTGCAGCGTTCTTTAGAGGTCTGTATTCATCAGCCCAAGTCTAACCCAAATGGACTTTCCTTTTTCCCCAAGTCTATGCCAAATCGACCGTCTCTTTGGGACGTCCTTGTCCACTTGGGCATGACATCCATATGTACCAGGGTTACTCTCTTGACCTATATTTAGAGGCCGGCCCAAGTCTAACCCAAATAGACTTTCCTTATTAACCAAGTCTATGCCAAAAGGACTACTGTCTCTTTGGGACGTCCTTTGTCACTTTGGCATGACCCCCATATGTACCAGAGTTACTCTCTTGACCTATATCTAGAGGCCAGAAACCATTTAATGGAAGTTCAAATAGACTATATACAAGCTCCCAAAAAGTCAATTTAGCTTAATTTAATTTATGTTATGATTATACTATGAAAAATAGCAGATCTACAAGCTCACCGCGCAGCACCGATTGCCTCTGCGAGCTTGTAGATCTGCTATTTTTGAAAAATGGTCATTGTTTTTGCAAACGTTTGAATGTATCTTTGTAAAATATTTTTCACTCAAATATTATTTTCTGGTGGGTCCCTGGATTTTTTTAGATTGCATTGGAGTAACAGAGGACACTTATAATGCATTGAGACACTTTTAATTAACTAGGGATCATTTTCGGCATCGCTATGTTGCCAAATTGACTGATTACTTGGCATGGCCGTTTCCCAGGTCAATGCGAAATTGACTGTCCTTTTCCATTGTAACAAATGTCAACTTGGCATAGACCTTTCCCATGTCAATGCAAAATTGACTGTCCTTTTCCATTGTAACAAATGTCAACTTGGCATAGACCTTTCCCAAGTCTATTCCAAAATGACTGTCCTATTCAACGTACCATATGTCATCTTGGCATGACCCTTTCCCATGTCAATGCCAATTTGACAATCCTTTTGAAATGTACAATGACATTGGATTGCATATAGTGATGCAAGTCCCTCAGTGTTTGACAAAAGGGACACCATTCTAAGCCAATGCACTTTTTTAAAGCAGTGTTATTGTGGTTTCAGGGGAAGAAGCCATCGAAAGCGGACGGTAGAAAAAAAACCGGGAAAAGCCCCCTGCCCCTTCCCCGAGTGTCGTAGGGTTTTGGCCGACATGAAGGGACACCTCAGCAAAAAACACCTGATGAAGAACCCTGAGGAAAGAGTGATTTTCCTGAAGTTGGCCAGGGGGAGGATTCACATTTCAAAGGTTCCTTGCCCCACGTGCGGGAAAAAAAACTGCAAAGGTCGAAAGGCATTGGGAGATGCATTTAAAGGGGGAGAAGGACCGAGAAGAGCGCGCCCGCAATCGCAGGCTCCTCTTACACCTCGCCACCTGGGAGGAGGTGAAAAGATTGGTAGGAGCGCTGCGGGCCTCTGCCCCAGCAGTAGCAGTGGTCACAGAATTCGATTTGATTGAAGGAACCCCGCCGGTTCCCCAGGAAGTTCCCCAGGAAGCCCCGGTTCCTGGTCCCTCTGGGGGACCTCCCATCTCCCCCAGAGGACCGAACCCCTCCCCTAACACTCCATGTATGTCTCCCGCATGCCTGCGCAGGCGGAAGAGAGCCAGGGCGACCCTTTTGGAGCTGGAAGAAACCATTGAAAGGCTGGAGCGTTGGAAGGCAAAATTTCGGGCCTTGCAGCGTTCTTTAGAGGTCTGTATTCATCAGCCCAAGTCTAACCCAAATGGACTTTCCTTTTTCCCCGAGTCTATGCCAAATCGACCGTCTCTTTGGGACGTCCTTGTCCACTTGGGCATGACATCCATATGTACCAGGGTTACTCTCTTGACCTATATTTAGAGGCCGGCCCAAGTCTAACCCAAATAGACTTTCCTTATTAACCAAGTCTATGCCAAAAGGACTACTGTCTCTTTGGGACGTCCTTTGTCACTTTGGCATGACCCCCATATGTACCAGAGTTACTCTCTTGACCTATATCTAGAGGCCAGAAACCATTTAATGGAAGTTCAAATAGACTATATACAAGCTCCCAAAAAGTCAATTTAGCTTAATTTAATTTATGTTATGATTATACTATGAAAAATAGCAGATCTACAAGCTCACCGCGCAGCACCGATTGCCTCTGCGAGCTTGTAGATCTGCTATTTTTGAAAAATGGTCATTGTTTTTGCAAACGTTTGAATGTATCTTTGTAAAATATTTTTCACTCAAATATTATTTTCTGGTGGGTCCCTGGATTTTTTTAGATTGCATTGGAGTAACAGAGGACACTTATAATGCATTGAGACACTTTTAATTAACTAGGGATCATTTTCGGCATCGCTATGTTGCCAAATTGACTGATTACTTGGCATGGCCGTTTCCCAGGTCAATGCGAAATTGACTGTCCTTTTCCATTGTAACAAATGTCAACTTGGCATAGACCTTTCCCATGTCAATGCAAAATTGACTGTCCTTTTCCATTGTAACAAATGTCAACTTGGCATAGACCTTTCCCAAGTCTATTCCAAAATGACTGTCCTATTCAACGTACCATATGTCATCTTGGCATGACCCTTTCCCATGTCAATGCCAATTTGACAATCCTTTTGAAATGTACAATGACATTGGATTGCATATAGTGATGCAAGTCCCTCAGTGTTTGACAAAAGGGACACCATTCTAAGCCAATGCACTTTTTTAAAGCAGTGTTATTGTGGTTTCAGGGGAAGAAGCCATCGAAAGCGGACGGTAGAAAAAAAACCGGGAAAAGCCCCCTGCCCCTTCCCCGAGTGTCGTAGGGTTTTGGCCGACATGAAGGGACACCTCAGCAAAAAACACCTGATGAAGAACCCTGAGGAAAGAGTGATTTTCCTGAAGTTGGCCAGGGGGAGGATTCACATTTCAAAGGTTCCTTGCCCCACGTGCGGGAAAAAAAACTGCAAAGGTCGAAAGGCATTGGGAGATGCATTTAAAGGGGGAGAAGGACCGAGAAGAGCGCGCCCGCAATCGCAGGCTCCTCTTACACCTCGCCACCTGGGAGGAGGTGAAAAGATTGGTAGGAGCGCTGCGGGCCTCTGCCCCAGCAGTAGCAGTGGTCACAGAATTCGATTTGATTGAAGGAACCCCGCCGGTTCCCCAGGAAGTTCCCCAGGAAGCCCCGGTTCCTGGTCCCTCTGGGGGACCTCCCATCTCCCCCAGAGGACCGAACCCCTCCCCTAACACTCCATGTATGTCTCCCGCATGCCTGCGCAGGCGGAAGAGAGCCAGGGCGACCCTTTTGGAGCTGGAAGAAACCATTGAAAGGCTGGAGCGTTGGAAGGCAAAATTTCGGGCCTTGCAGCGTTCTTTAGAGGTCTGTATTCATCAGCCCAAGTCTAACCCAAATGGACTTTCCTTTTTCCCCAAGTCTATGCCAAATCGACCGTCTCTTTGGGACGTCCTTGTCCACTTGGGCATGACATCCATATGTACCAGGGTTACTCTCTTGACCTATATTTAGAGGCCGGCCCAAGTCTAACCCAAATAGACTTTCCTTATTAACCAAGTCTATGCCAAAAGGACTACTGTCTCTTTGGGACGTCCTTTGTCACTTTGGCATGACCCCCATATGTACCAGAGTTACTCTCTTGACCTATATCTAGAGGCCAGAAACCATTTAATGGAAGTTCAAATAGACTATATACAAGCTCCCAAAAAGTCAATTTAGCTTAATTTAATTTATGTTATGATTATACTATGAAAAATAGCAGATCTACAAGCTCACCGCGCAGCACCGATTGCCTCTGCGAGCTTGTAGATCTGCTATTTTTGAAAAATGGTCATTGTTTTTGCAAACGTTTGAATGTATCTTTGTAAAATATTTTTCACTCAAATATTATTTTCTGGTGGGTCCCTGGATTTTTTTAGATTGCATTGGAGTAACAGAGGACACTTATAATGCATTGAGACACTTTTAATTAACTAGGGATCATTTTCGGCATCGCTATGTTGCCAAATTGACTGATTACTTGGCATGGCCGTTTCCCAGGTCAATGCGAAATTGACTGTCCTTTTCCATTGTAACAAATGTCAACTTGGCATAGACCTTTCCCATGTCAATGCAAAATTGACTGTCCTTTTCCATTGTAACAAATGTCAACTTGGCATAGACCTTTCCCAAGTCTATTCCAAAATGACTGTCCTATTCAACGTACCATATGTCATCTTGGCATGACCCTTTCCCATGTCAATGCCAATTTGACAATCCTTTTGAAATGTACAATGACATTGGATTGCATATAGTGATGCAAGTCCCTCAGTGTTTGACAAAAGGGACACCATTCTAAGCCAATGCACTTTTTTAAAGCAGTGTTATTGTGGTTTCAGGGGAAGAAGCCATCGAAAGCGGACGGTAGAAAAAAAACCGGGAAAAGCCCCCTGCCCCTTCCCCGAGTGTCGTAGGGTTTTGGCCGACATGAAGGGACACCTCAGCAAAAAACACCTGATGAAGAACCCTGAGGAAAGAGTGATTTTCCTGAAGTTGGCCAGGGGGAGGATTCACATTTCAAAGGTTCCTTGCCCCACGTGCGGGAAAAAAAACTGCAAAGGTCGAAAGGCATTGGGAGATGCATTTAAAGGGGGAGAAGGACCGAGAAGAGCGCGCCCGCAATCGCAGGCTCCTCTTACACCTCGCCACCTGGGAGGAGGTGAAAAGATTGGTAGGAGCGCTGCGGGCCTCTGCCCCAGCAGTAGCAGTGGTCACAGAATTCGATTTGATTGAAGGAACCCCGCCGGTTCCCCAGGAAGTTCCCCAGGAAGCCCCGGTTCCTGGTCCCTCTGGGGGACCTCCCATCTCCCCCAGAGGACCGAACCCCTCCCCTAACACTCCATGTATGTCTCCCGCATGCCTGCGCAGGCGGAAGAGAGCCAGGGCGACCCTTTTGGAGCTGGAAGAAACCATTGAAAGGCTGGAGCGTTGGAAGGCAAAATTTCGGGCCTTGCAGCGTTCTTTAGAGGTCTGTATTCATCAGCCCAAGTCTAACCCAAATGGACTTTCCTTTTTCCCCAAGTCTATGCCAAATCGACCGTCTCTTTGGGACGTCCTTGTCCACTTGGGCATGACATCCATATGTACCAGGGTTACTCTCTTGACCTATATTTAGAGGCCGGCCCAAGTCTAACCCAAATAGACTTTCCTTATTAACCAAGTCTATGCCAAAAGGACTACTGTCTCTTTGGGACGTCCTTTGTCACTTTGGCATGACCCCCATATGTACCAGAGTTACTCTCTTGACCTATATCTAGAGGCCAGAAACCATTTAATGGAAGTTCAAATAGACTATATACAAGCTCCCAAAAAGTCAATTTAGCTTAATTTAATTTATGTTATGATTATACTATGAAAAATAGCAGATCTACAAGCTCACCGCGCAGCACCGATTGCCTCTGCGAGCTTGTAGATCTGCTATTTTTGAAAAATGGTCATTGTTTTTGCAAACGTTTGAATGTATCTTTGTAAAATATTTTTCACTCAAATATTATTTTCTGGTGGGTCCCTGGATTTTTTTAGATTGCATTGGAGTAACAGAGGACACTTATAATGCATTGAGACACTTTTAATTAACTAGGGATCATTTTCGGCATCGCTATGTTGCCAAATTGACTGATTACTTGGCATGGCCGTTTCCCAGGTCAATGCGAAATTGACTGTCCTTTTCCATTGTAACAAATGTCAACTTGGCATAGACCTTTCCCATGTCAATGCAAAATTGACTGTCCTTTTCCATTGTAACAAATGTCAACTTGGCATAGACCTTTCCCAAGTCTATTCCAAAATGACTGTCCTATTCAACGTACCATATGTCATCTTGGCATGACCCTTTCCCATGTCAATGCCAATTTGACAATCCTTTTGAAATGTACAATGACATTGGATTGCATATAGTGATGCAAGTCCCTCAGTGTTTGACAAAAGGGACACCATTCTAAGCCAATGCACTTTTTTAAAGCAGTGTTATTGTGGTTTCAGGGGAAGAAGCCATCGAAAGCGGACGGTAGAAAAAAAACCGGGAAAAGCCCCCTGCCCCTTCCCCGAGTGTCGTAGGGTTTTGGCCGACATGAAGGGACACCTCAGCAAAAAACACCTGATGAAGAACCCTGAGGAAAGAGTGATTTTCCTGAAGTTGGCCAGGGGGAGGATTCACATTTCAAAGGTTCCTTGCCCCACGTGCGGGAAAAAAAACTGCAAAGGTCGAAAGGCATTGGGAGATGCATTTAAAGGGGGAGAAGGACCGAGAAGAGCGCGCCCGCAATCGCAGGCTCCTCTTACACCTCGCCACCTGGGAGGAGGTGAAAAGATTGGTAGGAGCGCTGCGGGCCTCTGCCCCAGCAGTAGCAGTGGTCACAGAATTCGATTTGATTGAAGGAACCCCGCCGGTTCCCCAGGAAGTTCCCCAGGAAGCCCCGGTTCCTGGTCCCTCTGGGGGACCTCCCATCTCCCCCAGAGGACCGAACCCCTCCCCTAACACTCCATGTATGTCTCCCGCATGCCTGCGCAGGCGGAAGAGAGCCAGGGCGACCCTTTTGGAGCTGGAAGAAACCATTGAAAGGCTGGAGCGTTGGAAGGCAAAATTTCGGGCCTTGCAGCGTTCTTTAGAGGTCTGTATTCATCAGCCCAAGTCTAACCCAAATGGACTTTCCTTTTTCCCCAAGTCTATGCCAAATCGACCGTCTCTTTGGGACGTCCTTGTCCACTTGGGCATGACATCCATATGTACCAGGGTTACTCTCTTGACCTATATTTAGAGGCCGGCCCAAGTCTAACCCAAATAGACTTTCCTTATTAACCAAGTCTATGCCAAAAGGACTACTGTCTCTTTGGGACGTCCTTTGTCACTTTGGCATGACCCCCATATGTACCAGAGTTACTCTCTTGACCTATATCTAGAGGCCAGAAACCATTTAATGGAAGTTCAAATAGACTATATACAAGCTCCCAAAAAGTCAATTTAGCTTAATTTAATTTATGTTATGATTATACTATGAAAAATAGCAGATCTACAAGCTCACCGCGCAGCACCGATTGCCTCTGCGAGCTTGTAGATCTGCTATTTTTGAAAAATCGTCATTGTTTTTGCAAACGTTTGAATGTATCTTTGTAAAATATTTTTCACTCAAATATTATTTTCTGGTGGGTCCCTGGATTTTTTTAGATTGCATTGGAGTAACAGAGGACACTTATAATGCATTGAGACACTTTTAATTAACTAGGGATCATTTTCGGCATCGCTATGTTGCCAAATTGACTGATTACTTGGCATGGCCGTTTCCCAGGTCAATGCGAAATTGACTGTCCTTTTCCATTGTAACAAATGTCAACTTGGCATAGACCTTTCCCATGTCAATGCAAAATTGACTGTCCTTTTCCATTGTAACAAATGTCAACTTGGCATAGACCTTTCCCAAGTCTATTCCAAAATGACTGTCCTATTCAACGTACCATATGTCATCTTGGCATGACCCTTTCCCATGTCAATGCCAATTTGACAATCCTTTTGAAATGTACAATGACATTGGATTGCATATAGTGATGCAAGTCCCTCAGTGTTTGACAAAAGGGACACCATTCTAAGCCAATGCACTTTTTTAAAGCAGTGTTATTGTGGTTTCAGGGGAAGAAGCCATCGAAAGCGGACGGTAGAAAAAAAACCGGGAAAAGCCCCCTGCCCCTTCCCCGAGTGTCGTAGGGTTTTGGCCGACATGAAGGGACACCTCAGCAAAAAACACCTGATGAAGAACCCTGAGGAAAGAGTGATTTTCCTGAAGTTGGCCAGGGGGAGGATTCACATTTCAAAGGTTCCTTGCCCCACGTGCGGGAAAAAAAACTGCAAAGGTCGAAAGGCATTGGGAGATGCATTTAAAGGGGGAGAAGGACCGAGAAGAGCGCGCCCGCAATCGCAGGCTCCTCTTACACCTCGCCACCTGGGAGGAGGTGAAAAGATTGGTAGGAGCGCTGCGGGCCTCTGCCCCAGCAGTAGCAGTGGTCACAGAATTCGATTTGATTGAAGGAACCCCGCCGGTTCCCCAGGAAGTTCCCCAGGAAGCCCCGGTTCCTGGTCCCTCTGGGGAACCTCCCATCTCCCCCAGAGGACCGAACCCCTCCCCTAACACTCCATGTATGTCTCCCGCATGCCTGCGCAGGCGGAAGAGAGCCAGGGCGACCCTTTTGGAGCTGGAAGAAACCATTGAAAGGCTGGAGCGTTGGAAGGCAAAATTTCGGGCCTTGCAGCGTTCTTTAGAGGTCTGTATTCATCTGTGTGTGTGCGTGCGTGTGTCCATCTAGCTGTCTGGTTGTCTGACTGCCTTTGTTTAATCTCGCCAGGTGGAGCCTCGCAAGGAGGGCCGTGATGGTGCCAGAGAGGCCAAAAGGAAACAGAGTGTTGGAAAGGTCTGTAATCTGTCTGTCTGTCTGTCTGTCTGTCTGTCTGTCTGTCTGTCTGTCTGTCTATCTGTCTGATTGTCTTACTTTCCAACTGACTGTTTCCCATGTTGTTTATGCATGTCTGTTTTTCCTAATTGTACAGGAACAACGAGCGACAACCATTAGGGGTGGGGAGCCGCCCAGGAAGCGGCATGCTGGAGAGGTCTGTATGCATCTGTGTGCGTGCGTGCGTGTTTCCATCTGACTGTCTGGTTGTCTGACTGCCTTTGTTTAATCTCGCCAGGTGAAGCCTCGCAAGGAGGGCCGTGATGGTGCGAGAGAGGCCAAAAGGAAACACAGTGTTGAAAAGGTCTGTAATCTGTCTGTCTGTCTGTCTGTCTGTCTATCTGTCTAATTGTCTTACTTTCCAACTGACTGTTTCCCATGTTGTTTATGCATGTCTGTTTTTCCTAATTGTACAGGAACCACGAGCGACAACCGCTACGGGTGGGCCGAAGAAGCGGCGTGCTGTAAAGGTCTGTATTCATCGGTGTGCGTGTGTGAGTGTGTCCCTCTGGTTGTCTGACTGCCTTTGTCTAATCTCGCATGGTAAAGAGTGGCGATGGGAGGAAGAAGGCCAAGAGAGGGCCTTCCTTAGAGGTCTGTATTCATCTGTGTGTGTGTGTGTGTGTGTGTGTGTGTGTGCGTGCGTGTGTCCATCTGATTGTCTGGTTGTCTGACTGCCTTTGTTTAATCTCGCCAGGTGGAGAGTCAGGAGGGGATCCAGGGGAGCCAGGGGATGGCCACCGCTGAACAACTTTTTGGAGAGGTCTGTATTCATCTGTGTGCGTGCGTACGTGCGTTTGTTCATCTGACTGTCTGGTTGTCTGACTGCCTTTGTTTAATCTCGCCAGGTGGAGAGTCAGGAGGGGATCCAGGGGAGCCAGGGGATGGCCACCGCTGAACAACTTTTTGGAGAGGTCTGTATTCATCTGTGTGCGTGCGTACGTGCGTGTGTTCATCTGACTGTCTGGTTGTCTGACTGGCTTTGTTTAATCCTCCACAGCCACAGCAATTAATTGAGCTCAGCGGAGAAGAAATCGATTTGATCCATCAGGCGATGGACAATGTGGAGAATATTCCAGATCAAAACAACCTCGAGGGAACAGTTGATCGCAACCTCCGACAAATTAGAGAAAGCCATGCGTCCAATAGTGCAACTTTGAGCGAAAGGCTTTGATCACGGTTGGGGGAATTCTGGGTCCCAAAATAAAAGATGTGGCTTGGAGCCTTAAAAAAAGATGTTTGCATTGATTTTTCTGTCCTTTACACAATGAATGCCTTTGAAACTGCTATGGTATAATATGGTGTCAAATTAGCATTTTTTATTCTATATACAGTTAAGTGTTCCATCCCAAAAGGACACTCCATTTGGCAAAGACTCAAGAAAGGGAATGTGGTAAATTGTAAATTGAAAAAAGTAACGTCCATTTGGGTTAGACTTGGGCCGGCCTCTAGATATAGGTCAAGAGAGTAACCCTGGTACATATGGGGGTCATGCCAAAGTGACAAAGGACGTCCCAAAGAGACAGTCCTTTTGGCATAGACTTGGTTATTAAGGAAAGTCTATTTTGGGTTAGACTTGGGCCGGCCTCTAAATATAGGTCAAGAGAGTAACCCTGGTACATATGGATGTCATGCCTAAGTGGACAAGGATGTCCCAAAGAGACGGTCGATTTGGCATAGACTTGGGGAAAAAGGAAAGTCCATTTGGGTTAGACTTGGGCTGTTCTCTAGCTGTAGAATACAAACGTAACCCTTTTACATGTGGGGGTCATACCGTAGTGGACACGGACGTCCCAAAGAGACAGTCGTTTTGGCTTAGACTTGGTTATTAAGGAAAGTCTATTTGGGTTAGACTTGGGCCGTCCTCTAGTTATAGGTCAAGAGAGTAACCCTGGTACATACGGGGGTCATGCCGAAGTGGACAAGGACGTCCCAAAAAGACGGTGGATTTGGCATAGACTTAGGGAAAAAGGAAAGTCCATTTGGGTTAGACATGGGCCGTTTTCTGGCTGTAGAATACAAACGAAACACTTGTACATTTGGGGGTCATACCGTAGTGGACACGGACGTCCCAAAGAGACAGTCTATTTGGGCTAGACTTGGGCCGGCCTCTAGATATAGGTCAAGAGAGTAACTCTGGTACATATGGGGGTCAAGCCAAAGTGACAAAGGACGTCCCAAAGAGACAGTCCTTTTGGCATAGACTTGGTTAATAAGGAAAGTCTATTTGGGTTAGACTTGGGCCGGCCTCTAAATATAGGTCAAGAGAGTAACCCTGGTACATATGGATGTCATGCCCAAGTGGACAAGGACGTCCCAAAGAGACGGTCGATTTGGCATAGATATGGGGAAAAAGGAAAGTCCATTTGGGTTAGACTTGGGCTGTTCTCTAGCTGTAGAATACAAACGTAACCCTTTTACATGTGGGGGTCATACCGTAGTGGACACGGACGTCCCAAAGAGACAGTCGTTTTGGCATAGACTTGGTTAATAAGGAAAGTCTATTTGGGTTAGACTTGGGCCGTCCGCTAGTTATAGGTCAAGAGAGTAACCCTGGTACATACGGGGGTCATGCCGAAGTGGACAAGGACGTCCCAAAAAGACGGTCGATTTGGCATAGACTTGGGGAAAAAGGAAAGCCCATTTGGGTTAGACATGGGCCGTTTTCTGGCTGTAGAATACAAACGAAACACTTGTACATTTAGGGGTCATACCGTAGTGGACACGGACGTCCCAAAGAGACAGTCTATTTGGGTTAGACTTGGGCCGGCCTCTAGATATAGGTCAAGAGAGTAACCCTGGTACATATGGGGGTCATGCCAAAGTGACAAAGGACGTCCCAAAGAGACAGTCCTTTTGGCATAGACTTGGTTAATAAGGAAAGTCTATTTGGGTTAGACTTGGGCCGGCCTCTAGATATAGGTCAAGAGAGTAACCCTGGTACATGTGGGGGTCATACTCAAGTGGACACGGACGTCCCAAAGAGACAGTCAATTTGGCATGACTTGGGGAAAAAAGGAAATAATTTTGGCATGACATGGGCCGGCCTCGACTGGTACATGTGGGGGTCAAACCCAAGTGGACAGGGATGTCCCAAAGAGACAGTCAATTTGAAATAGACTTGGGGAAAAAAGGAAAGTCCATTTGGGTTAGACTTAGGCCGGCCTCTAGCCATAGGTCAAGAGAGTAACCCTGGTGCATTTGGGGGTCATACCCAAGTGGACACGGACGTCCCAAAGAGACAGTCAATTTGAAATAGACTTGGGGAAAAAAGGAAAGTCCATTTGGGTTAGACTTGGGCCGGCCTCTAGCCATAAGTCAAGAGAGTAACCCTGGTACATTATTTGGAAACAATTGTGTACCAAAGCTGCAAACGCTACAAGCTCACAACGCCTCGCAGCGCGAGACGTTGTGAGCTTGTAGATCGGCTATTTTTGGCAAAGAGGTATAGGTGTAGAGGGGGAAAAGAGCAGACCAAGTAAACAAAAAAGTTCTGAAAAACATTTATTTTCTGGAGCAAAAGCTGTGTATTATCCTGATAGGGCATTGAAACATGACTATCTGACAACTGGTCCAGTTGGCATAGACTTGGTAAATTGTCAATGCCAAGTTGACAGTATATTTGGAATTGACAATCCCCTCCCCTCCCCAATTAGTCCACTTCGCAATTAGCAGCACCTGTGCAATCATACCTGCAGTCACTTTGGCAGTGTTTAACTGAAGACAGGAGAGAGAGAGAGAGACAGAGAGAACTTGTTTGGAAGCATCATGCCTAACAATCTCAAACATGTAAGTTATGATCTGCGGAGATCTAAATAAACAAATAAAGTAAAGAACTTTAGCCAAAAACAGCAGATCTACAAGCTCACAACGCGTTGTGAGCTTGTAGATCGGCTATTTTTGGCAAAGAGGTATAGGTGTAGAGGGGGAAAAGATCTTTAAATCTTTGAATGTATCTTTGTAAAATATTTGTAACTCAAAAGCTTGTAAAAATATTTGTTGTTGATTTTCGTTTTTGTTTTGTTTTTAGTAATATGCAGAAACCATTTAATGGAAGTTCAAATAGACTATATACAAGCTCCCAAAAAGTCAATTTAGCTTAATTTAATTTATGTTATGATTATACTATGAAAAATAGCAGATCTACAAGCTCACCGTGCAGCACCGATTGCCTCTGCGAGCTTGTAGATCTGCTATTTTTGAAAAATCGTCATTGTTTTTGCAAACGTTTGAATCTATCCTTGTAAAAAAAATGTAACTCAAATATTAGTTTCTGGTGGGTCCCTGGATTTTTTTTTATGTTTACATTGGAGTAACAGAGGACACTTATAATGCATTGAGACACTTTTAATTAACTAGGGATCATTTTCGGCATCGCTATGTTGCCAAATTGACTAATTACTTGGCATGGCCGTTTCCCAGGTCAATGCGAAATTGACTGTCCTTTTCCATTGTAACAAATGTCAACTTGGCATAGACCTTTCCCATGTCAATGCAAAATTGACTGTCCTTTTCCATTGTAACAAATGTCAACTTGGCATAGACTTTTCCCAAGTCTATTCCAAAATGACTGTCCTATTCAACGTACCATATGTCATCTTGGCATGACCCTTTCCCATGTCAATGCCAATTTGACAAGCCTTTTGAAATGTACAATGACATTGGATTGCATATAGTGATGCAAGTCCCTCAGTGTGACAAAAGGGACACCATTCTAAGCCAATGCACTTTTTTAAAGCAGTGTTATTGTGGTTTCAGGGGAAGAAGCCATCGAAAGCGGCCGGTAAAAAAAAACCGGAAAAAGCCCCCTGCCCCTTCCCCGAGTGTCGTAGGGTTTTGACCGACATGAAGGGACACCTCAGCAAAAAACACCTGATGAAGAACCCTGAGGAAAGAGTGATTTTCCTGAAGTTGGCCAGGGGGAGGATTCACATTTCAAAGGTTCCTTGCCCCACGTGCGGGAAAAAAACTGCAAAGGTCGAAAGGCATTGGGAGATGCATTTAAAGGGGGAGAAGGACCGAGAAGAGCGCGCCCGCACTCGCAGGCTCCTCTTACACCTCGCCACCTGGGAGGAGGTGAAAAGATTGGTAGGAGCGCTGCGGGCCTCTGCCCCAGCAGTAGCAGTGGTCACAGAATTCGATTTGATTGAAGGAACCCCGCCGGTTCCCCAGGAAGTTCCCCAGGAAGCCCCGGTTCCTGGTCCCTCTGGGGGACCTCCCATCTCCCCCAGAGGACCGAACCCCTCCCCTAACACTCCATGTATGTCTCCCGCATGCCTGCGCAGGCGGAAGAGAGCCAGGGCGACCCTTTTGGAGCTGGGAGAAACCATTGAAAGGCTGGAGCGTTGGAAGGCAAAATTTCGGGCCTTGCAGCGTTCTTTAGAGGTCTGTATTCATCTGTGTGTGTGCGTGCGTGTGTCCATCTAGCTGTCTGGTTGTCTGACTGCCTTTGTTTAATCTCGCCAGGTGGAGCCTCGCAAGGAGGGCCGTGATGGTGCCAGAGAGGCCAAAAGGAAACAGAGTGATGGAAAGGTCTGTAATATGTCTGTCTGTCTGTCTGTCTGTCTGTCTGTCTGTCTGTCTGTCTGTCTATCTGTCTGATTGTCTTACTTTCCAACTGACTGTTTCCCATGTTGTTTATGCATGTCTGTTTTTCCTAATTGTACAGGAACAACGAGCGACAACCATTAGGGGTGGGGAGCCGCCCAGGAAGCGGCATGCTGGAGAGGTCTGTATGCATCTGTGTGCGTGCGTGCGTGTTTCCATCTGACTGTCTGGTTGTCTGACTGCCTTTGTTTAATCTCGCCAGGTGGAGCCTCGCAAGGAGGGCCGTGATGGTGCGAGAGAGGCCAAAAGGAAACACAGTGTTGAAAAGGTCTGTAATCTGTCTGTCTGTCTGTCTGTCTGTCTGTCTGTCTGTCTATCTGTCTGATTGTCTTACTTTCCAACTGACTGTTTCCCATGTTGTTTATGCATGTCTGTTTTTCCTAATTGTACAGGAACAACGAGCGACAACCATTAGGGGTGGGGAGCCGCCCAGGAAGCGGCATGCTGGAGAGGTCTGTATGCATCTGTGTGCGTGCGTGCGTGTTTCCATCTGACTGTCTGGTTGTCTGACTGCCTTTGTTTAATCTCGCCAGGTGGAGCCTCGCAAGGAGGGCCGTGATGGTGCGAGAGAGGCCAAAAGGAAACACAGTGTTGAAAAGGTCTGTAATCTGTCTGTCTGTCTGTCTGTCTGTCTGTCTGTCTGTCTATCTGTCTATCTGTCTGATTGTCTTACTTTCCAACTGACTGTTTCCCATGTTGTTTATGCATGTCTGTTTTTCCTAATTGTACAGGAACCACGAGCGACAACCGCTACGGGTGGGCCGAAGAAGCGGCGTGCTGTAAAGGTCTGTATTCATCGGTGTGCGTGTGTGAGTGTGTCCCTCTGGTTGTCTGACTGCCTTTGTTTAATCTCGCATGGTAAAGAGTGGCGATGGGAGGAAGAAGGCCAAGAGAGGGCCTTCCTTAGAGGTCTGTATTCATCTGTGTGTGTGTGTGTGTGTGTGTGTGTGTGTGTGTGTGTGTGTGTGTGTGTGTGTGTGTGTGTGTGTGTGCGTGCGTGTGTCCATCTGATTGTCTGGTTGTCTGACTGCCTTTGTTTAATCTCGCCAGGTGGAGAGACAGAAGGGGAGCCAGCGGATGGCCACCGCAGAGGCCACCGCCACAAGCACATTCTCTCCAGTGGCATCTGCGATGGCCTCTGCGGTGGCCACTGGAGAAAATGCTTTTGGAGAGGTCTGTATTCATTTATGCGTGTGTGCGTAGAATTGACTCCTTTTCCATTGTAACAAATGTCAACTTGGCATAGACCTTTCCCTTGTCAATGCAAAATTGACTGTCCTTTTCCATTGTAACAAATTTCAACTTGGCATAGACTTTTCCCAAGTCTATTCCAAGATGACTGTCCTATTCAACGTACCATATGTCATCTTGGCATGACCCTTTCCCATGTCAATGCCAATTTGACAATCCTTTTGAAATGTACAATGACATTGGATTGCATATAGTGATGCAAGTCCCTCAGTGTTTGACAAAAGGGACACCATTCTAAGCCAATGCACTTTTTTTAAAGCAGTGTTATTGTGGTTTCAGGGGAAGGCCAAGAAGCCATTGAAAGCGGCCAAAATAAAAAATCTTGAAAAAGCCCCCTGCCCCTTCCCCGAGTGTCAAAAAGTTGTGGTGGAGAGACAGGAGGGGAGCCAGGAGGGGAGCCAGCGGATGGCCACCGCAGTGGCCACCGCCACAAGCACCTTCCCTCCAGTGGCATCTGCGATGGCCTCTGCGGTGGCCACTGGAGAAAAGGGTTTTGGAGAGGTCTGTATTCATATGTGTGTGTGTGTGTGTTTGTGTGCGTGCGTGTGTCCATCTGATTTTCTGGTTGTCTGACTGCCTTTGTTTAATCTCGACAGGTGGAGAGTCAGGAGGGGAGCCAGCGGATGGCCACCGCAGAGGCCACCGCCACAAGCACATTCTCTCCAGTGGCATCTGCGATGGCCTCTGCGGTGGCCACTGAAGAAAATGCTTTTGGAGAGGTCTGTATTCATCTATGCGTGTGTGCGTGCGTGTGTCCATCTGTTTGTCTGGTTGTCTGACTGCCTTTGTTTAATCTCGCCAGGTGGAGAGTCAGGAGGGGATCCAGGGGAGCCAGGGGATGGCCACCGCTGAACAACTTTTTGGAGAGGTCTGTATTCATCTGTGTGCGTGCGTACGTGCGTGTGTTCATCTGACTGTCTGGTTGTCTGACTGGCTTTGTTTAATCCTCCACAGCCACAGCAATTAATTGAGCTCAGCGGAGAAGAAGTCGATTTGATCCAGCAGGCGCTGATGGACAACTACCTCCGACAAATTAGAGAAAGCCATGCGCCAACTTTGAGCGAAAGGCTCAGATCAAGGTTGGGGGAATACTGGGTCCCAAAATAAAAGATGTGGCTTGGAGCCTTAAAAAAATATGTTTGCATTGATTTTTCTGTCCTTTACACAATGAATGCCTTTGAAACTGCTATGGTATAATATGGTGTCAAATTAGAATGTTTTATTCTATATACAGATAAGTGTTCCATCCCAAAAGGACACTCCATTTGGCAAAGACTCAAGAAAGGGAATATGGTAAATTGTAAATTGAAAAAAGTAACGTCCATTTGGGTTAGAATTGGGCCGGCCTCTAGATATAGGTCAAGAGAGTAACCCTGGTACATGCCAAAGTGACAAAGGACGTCCCAAAGAGACAGTCCTTTTGGCATAGACTTGGTTAATAAGGAAAGTCTATTATGGGTTAGACTTGGGGCGGCCTCTAAATATAGGTCAAGAGAGTAACCCTGGTACATATGGATGTCATGCCCTAGTGGACAAGGACGTCCCAAAGAGACGGTCGATTTGGCATAGACCTGGGGAAAAAGGAAAGTCCATTTGGGTTAGACTTGGGTTGTTCTCTAGCTGTAGAATACAAACGTAACCCTTTTACATGTGGGGGTCATACCGTAGTGGACACGGACGTCCCAAAGAGACAGTCGTTTTGGCTTAGACTTGGTTAATAAGGAAAGTCTATTTGGGTTAGACTTGGGCCGTCCTCTAGTTATAGGTCAAGAGAGTAGCCCTGGTACATACGGGGGTCATGCCGAAGTGGACAAGGACGTCCCAAAAAGACGGTCGATTTGGCATAGACTTGGGGAAAAAGGAAAGTCCATTTGGGTTAGACATGGGCCGTTTTCTGGCTGTAGAATACAAACGAAACACTTGTACATTTGGGGGTCATACCGTAGTGGAAACGGACGTCCCAAAGAGACAGTCGTTTTGGCATAGACTTGGTTAATAAGGAAAGTCTATTTGGGTTAGACTTGGGCTGTTCTCTAGCTGTAGAATACAAACGTAACCCTTTTACATGTGGGGGTCATGCCCAAGTGGACAAGGACGTCCCAAAAAATCGGTCGATTTGGCATACACTTGGGGAAAAAGGAAAGTCCATTTGGGTTAGAGATGGGCCGTTTTCTGGCTGTAAAATACAAACGAAACACTTGTACATTTGGGGGTCATACCGTAGTGGACAGGGATTTCCCAAAGAGACAGTCTATTTGGGTTAGACTTGGGCCGGCCTCTAGATATAGGTCAAGAGAGTAACCCTGGTACATATGGGGGTCATGCCAAAGTGACAAAGGACGTCCCAAAGAGACAGTCCTTTTGGCATAGACTTGGTTAATAAGGAAAGTCTATTTTGGGTTAGACTTGGGCCGGCCTCTAAATATAGGTCAAGAGAGTAACCTTGGTACATATGGATGTCATGCCTAAGTGGACAAGGACGTCCCAAAGAGACGGTCGATTTGGCATAGACTTGGGGAAAAAGGAAAGTCCATTTGGGTTAGACTTGGGCTGTTCTCTAGCTGTAGAATACAAACGTAACCCTTTTACATGTGGGGGTCATACCGTAGTGGACACGGACGTCCCAAAGAGACAGTCGTTTTGGCTTAGACTTGGTTAATAAGGAAAGTCTATTTGGGTTAGACTTGGGCCGTCCTCTAGTTATAGGTCAAGAGAGTAACCCTGGTACATACGGGGGTCATGCCGAAGTGGACAAGGACGTCCCAAAAAGACGGTCGATTTGGCATAGACTTGGGGAAAAAGGAAAGTCCATTTGGGTTAGACATGGGCCGTTTTCTGGCTGTAGAATACAAACGAAACACTTGTACATTTGCGGGTCATACCGTAGTGGACACGGACGTCCCAAAGAGACAGTCTATTTGGGCTAGACTTGGGCCGGCCTCTAGATATAGGTCAAGAGAGTAACTCTGGTACATATGGGGGTCATGCCAAAGTGACAAAGGACGTCCCAAAGAGACAGTCCTTTTGGCATAGACTTGGTTAATAAGGAAAGTCTATTTGGGTTAGACTTGGGCCGGCCTCTAAATATAGGTCAAGAGAGTAACCCTGGTACATATGGATGTCATGCCCAAGTGGACAAGGACGTCCCAAAGAGACGGTCGATTTGGCATAGACTTGGGGAAAAAGGAAAGTCCATTTGGGTTAGACTTGGGCTGTTCTCTAGCTGTAGAATACAAACGTAACCCTTTTACATGTGGGGGTCATACCGTAGTGGACACGGACGTCCCAAAGAGACAGTCGTTTTGGCTTAGACTTGGTTAATAAGGAAAGTCTATTTGGGTTAGACTTGGGCCGTCCTCTAGTTATAGGTCAAGAGAGTAGCCCTGGTACATACGGGGGTCATGCCGAAGTGGACAAGGACGTCCCAAAAAGACGGTCGATTTGGCATAGACTTGGGGAAAAAGGAAAGTCCATTTGGGTTAGACTTGGGCTGTTCTCTAGCTGTAGAATACAAACGTAACCCTTTTACATGTGGGGGTCATACCGTAGTGGACACGGACGTCCCAAAGAGACAGTCGTTTTGGCTTAGACTTGGTTAATAAGGAAAGTCTATTTGGGTTAGACTTGGGCCGTCCTCTAGTTATAGGTCAAGAGAGTAGCCCTGGTACATACGGGGGTCATGCCGAAGTGGACAAGGACGTCCCAAAAAGACGGTCGATTTGGCATAGACTTGGGGAAAAAGGAAAGTCCATTTGGGTTAGACATGGGCCGTTTTCTGGCTGTAGAATACAAACGAAACACTTGTACATTTGGGGGTCATACCGTAGTGGAAACGGACGTCCCAAAGAGACAGTCGTTTTGGCATAGACTTGGTTAATAAGGAAAGTCTATTTGGGTTAGACTTGGGCTGTTCTCTAGCTGTAGAATACAAACGTAACCCTTTTACATGTGGGGGTCATGCCCAAGTGGACAAGGACGTCCCAAAAAATCGGACGATTTGGCATACACTTGGGGAAAAAGGAAAGTCCATTTGGGTTAGAGATGGGCCGTTTTCTGGCTGTAAAATACAAACGAAACACTTGTACATTTGGGGGTCATACCGTAGTGGACAGGGATTTCCCAAAGAGACAGTCTATTTGGGTTAGACTTGGGCCGGCCTCTAGATATAGGTCAAGAGAGTAACCCTGGTACATATGGGGGTCATGCCAAAGTGACAAAGGACGTCCCAAAGAGACAGTCCTTTTGGCATAGACTTGGTTAATAAGGAAAGTCTATTTTGGGTTAGACTTGGGCCGGCCTCTAAATATAGGTCAAGAGAGTAACCCTGGTACATATGGATGTCATGCCTAAGTGGACAAGGACGTCCCAAAGAGACGGTCGATTTGGCATAGACTTGGGGAAAAAGGAAAGTCCATTTGGGTTAGACTTGGGCTGTTCTCTAGCTGTAGAATACAAACGTAACCCTTTTACATGTGGGGGTCATACCGTAGTGGACACGGACGTCCCAAAGAGACAGTCGTTTTGGCTTAGACTTGGTTAATAAGGAAAGTCTATTTGGGTTAGACTTGGGCCGTCCTCTAGTTATAGGTCAAGAGAGTAACCCTGGTACATACGGGGGTCATGCCGAAGTGGACAAGGACGTCCCAAAAAGACGGTCGATTTGGCATAGACTTGGGGAAAAAGGAAAGTCCATTTGGGTTAGACATGGGCCGTTTTCTGGCTGTAGAATACAAACGAAACACTTGTACATTTGCGGGTCATACCGTAGTGGACACGGACGTCCCAAAGAGACAGTCTATTTGGGCTAGACTTGGGCCGGCCTTTAGATATAGGTCAAGAGAGTAACTCTGGTACATATGGGGGTCATGCCAAAGTGACAAAGGACGTCCCAAAGAGACAGTCCTTTTGGCATAGACTTGGTTAATAAGGAAAGTCTATTTGGGTTAGACTTGGGCCGGCCTCTAAATATAGGTCAAGAGAGTAACCCTGGTACATATGGATGTCATGCCCAAGTGGACAAGGACGTCCCAAAGAGACGGTCGATTTGGCATAGACTTGGGGAAAAAGGAAAGTCCATTTGGGTTAGACTTGGGCTGTTCTCTAGCTGTAGAATACAAACGTAACCCTTTTACATGTGGGGGTCATACCGTAGTGGACACGGACGTCCCAAAGAGACAGTCGTTTTGGCATAGACTTCGTTAATAAGGAAAGTCTATTTGGGTTAGACTTGGGCCGTCCGCTAGTTATAGGTCAAGAGAGTAACCCTGGTACATACGGGGGTCATGCCGAAGTGGACAAGGACGTCCCAAAAAGACGGTCGATTTGGCATAGACTTGGGAAAAAGGAAAGTCCATTTGGGTTAGACATGGGCCGTTTTCTGGCTGTAGAATACAAACGAAACACTTGTACATTTAGGGGTCATACCGTAGTGGACACGGACGTCCCAAAGAGACAGTCTATTTGGGTTAGACTTGGGCCGGCCTCTAGATATAGGTCAAGAGAGTAACCCTGGTACATATGGGGGTCATGCCAAAGTGACAAAGGACGTCCCAAAGAGACAGTCCTTTTGGCATAGACTTGGTTAATAAGGAAAGTCTATTTGGGTTAGACTTGGGCCGGCCTCTAGATATAGGTCAAGAGAGTAACCCTGGTACATGTGGGGGTCATACTCAAGTGGACACGGACGTCCCAAAGAGACAGTCAATTTGGCATGACTTGGGGAAAAAAGGAAATAATTTTGGCATGACATGGGCCGGCCTCGACTGGTACATGTGGGGGTCAAACCCAAGTGGACACGGATGTCCCAAAGAGACAGTCAATTTGAAATAGACTTGGGGAAAAAAGGAAAGTCCATTTGGGTTAGACTTAGGCCGGCCTCTAGCCATGGGTCAAGAGAGTAACCCTGGTGCATTTGGGGGTCATACCCAAGTGGACACGGACGTCCCAAAGAGACAGTCAATTTGAAATAGACTTGGGGAAAAAATGAAAGTCCATTTGGGTTAGACTTGGGCCGGCCTCTAGCCATAAGTCAAGAGAGTAACCCTGGTACATTATTTGGAAACAATTGTGTACCAAAGCTGCAAACGCCTCACAACGCCTCGCAGCGCGAGACGTTGTGAGCTTGTAGATCGGCTATTTTTGGCAAAGAGGTATAGGTGTAGAGGGGGAAAAGAGCAGACCAAGTAAACAAAAAAGTTCTGAAAAACATTTATTTTCTGGAGCAAAAGCTGTGTATTATTCTGATAGGGCATTGAAACATGACTATCTGACAACTGGTCCAGTTGGCATAGACTTGGTAAATTGTCAATGCCAAGTTGACAGTATATTTGGAATTGACAATCCCCTCCCCTCCCCAATTAGTCCACTTCGCAATTAGCAGCACCTGTGCAATCATACCTGCAGTCACTTTGGCAGTGTTTAACTGAAGACAGGAGAGAGAGACAGAGAGAACTTGTTTGGAAGCATCATGCCTAACAATCTCAAACAAGTAAGTTATGATCTGCGGAGATCTAAATAAACAAATAAAGTAAAGAACTTTAGCCAAAAACAGCAGATCTACAAGCTCACAACGCGTTGTGAGCTTGTAGATCGGCTATTTTTGGCAAAGAGGTATATGTGTAGAGGGGGAAAAGATCTTTAAATCTTTGAATGTATCTTTGTAAAATATTTGTAACTCAAAAGCTTGTAAAAATATTTGTTGTTGATTTTCGTTTTTGTTTTGTTTTTAGTAATATGCAGAAACCATTTAATGGAAGTTCAAATAGACTGCCGAAGTGGACAAGGACGTCCCAAAAAAGACGGTCGATTTGGCATAGACTTGGGGAAAAAGGAAAGTCCATTTGGGTTAGACATGGGCCGTTTTCTGGCTGTAGAATACAAACGAAACACTTGTACATTTGGGGGTCATACCGTAGTGGAAACGGACGTCCCAAAGAGACAGTCGTTTTGGCATAGACTTGGTTAATAAGGAAAGTCTATTTGGGTTAGACTTGGGCTGTTCTCTAGCTGTAGAATACAAACGTAACCCTTTTACATGTGGGGGTCATGCCCAAGTGGACAAGGACGTCCCAAAAAATCGGTCGATTTGGCATACACTTGGGGAAAAAGGAAAGTCCATTTGGGTTAGAGATGGGCCGTTTTTTGGCTGTAAAATACAAACGAAACACTTGTACATTTGGGGGTCATACCGTAGTGGACAGGGATTTCCCAAAGAGACAGTCTATTTGGGTTAGACTTGGGCCGGCCTCTAGATATAGGTCAAGAGAGTAACCCTGGTACATATGGGGGTCATGCCAAAGTGACAAAGGACGTCCCAAAGAGACAGTCCTTTTGGCATAGACTTGGTTAATAAGGAAAGTCTATTTTGGGTTAGACTTGGGCCGGCCTCTAAATATAGGTCAAGAGAGTAACCCTGGTACATATGGATGTCATGCCTAAGTGGACAAGGACGTCCCAAAGAGACGGTCGATTTGGCATAGACTTGGGGAAAAAGAAAAGTCCATTTGGGTTAGACTTGGGCTGTTCTCTAGCTGTAGAATACAAACGTAACCCTTTTACATGTGGGGGTCATACCGTAGTGGACACGGACGTCCCAAAGAGACAGTCGTTTTGGCTTAGACTTGGTTAATAAGGAAAGTCTATTTGGGTTAGACTTGGGCCGTCCTCTAGTTATAGGTCAAGAGAGTAACCCTGGTACATACGGGGGTCATGCCGAAGTGGACAAGGACGTCCCAAAAAGACGGTCGATTTGGCATAGACTTGGGGAAAAAGGAAAGTCCATTTGGGTTAGACATGGGCCGTTTTCTGGCTGTAGAATACAAACGAAACACTTGTACATTTGGGGGTCATACCGTAGTGGAAACGGACGTCCCAAAGAGACAGTCGTTTTGGCATAGACTTGGTTAATAAGGAAAGTCTATTTGGGTTAGACTTGGGCTGTTCTCTAGCTGTAGAATACAAACGTAACCCTTTTACATGTGGGGGTCATGCCCAAGTGGACAAGGACGTCCCAAAAAATCGGACGATTTGGCATACACTTGGGGAAAAAGGAAAGTCCATTTGGGTTAGAGATGGGCCGTTTTCTGGCTGTAAAATACAAACGAAACACTTGTACATTTGGGGGTCATACCGTAGTGGACAGGGATTTCCCAAAGAGACAGTCTATTTGGGTTAGACTTGGGCCGGCCTCTAGATATAGGTCAAGAGAGTAACCCTGGTACATATGGGGGTCATGCCAAAGTGACAAAGGACGTCCCAAAGAGACAGTCCTTTTGGCATAGACTTGGTTAATAAGGAAAGTCTATTTTGGGTTAGACTTGGGCCGGCCTCTAAATATAGGTCAAGAGAGTAACCCTGGTACATATGGATGTCATGCCTAAGTGGACAAGGACGTCCCAAAGAGACGGTCGATTTGGCATAGACTTGGGGAAAAAGGAAAGTCCATTTGGGTTAGACTTGGGCTGTTCTCTAGCTGTAGAATACAAACGTAACCCTTTTACATGTGGGGGTCATACCGTAGTGGACACGGACGTCCCAAAGAGACAGTCGTTTTGGCTTAGACTTGGTTAATAAGGAAAGTCTATTTGGGTTAGACTTGGGCCGTCCTCTAGTTATAGGTCAAGAGAGTAACCCTGGTACATACGGGGGTCATGCCGAAGTGGACAAGGACGTCCCAAAAAGACGGTCGATTTGGCATAGACTTGGGGAAAAAGGAAAGTCCATTTGGGTTAGACATGGGCCGTTTTCTGGCTGTAGAATACAAACGAAACACTTGTACATTTGCGGGTCATACCGTAGTGGACACGGACGTCCCAAAGAGACAGTCTATTTGGGCTAGACTTGGGCCGGCCTTTAGATATAGGTCAAGAGAGTAACTCTGGTACATATGGGGGTCATGCCAAAGTGACAAAGGACGTCCCAAAGAGACAGTCCTTTTGGCATAGACTTGGTTAATAAGGAAAGTCTATTTGGGTTAGACTTGGGCCGGCCTCTAAATATAGGTCAAGAGAGTAACCCTGGTACATATGGATGTCATGCCCAAGTGGACAAGGACGTCCCAAAGAGACGGTCGATTTGGCATAGACTTGGGGAAAAAGGAAAGTCCATTTGGGTTAGACTTGGGCTGTTCTCTAGCTGTAGAATACAAACGTAACCCTTTTACATGTGGGGGTCATACCGTAGTGGACACGGACGTCCCAAAGAGACAGTCGTTTTGGCATAGACTTCGTTAATAAGGAAAGTCTATTTGGGTTAGACTTGGGCCGTCCGCTAGTTATAGGTCAAGAGAGTAACCCTGGTACATACGGGGGTCATGCCGAAGTGGACAAGGACGTCCCAAAAAGACGGTCGATTTGGCATAGACTTGGGAAAAAGGAAAGTCCATTTGGGTTAGACATGGGCCGTTTTCTGGCTGTAGAATACAAACGAAACACTTGTACATTTAGGGGTCATACCGTAGTGGACACGGACGTCCCAAAGAGACAGTCTATTTGGGTTAGACTTGGGCCGGCCTCTAGATATAGGTCAAGAGAGTAACCCTGGTACATATGGGGGTCATGCCAAAGTGACAAAGGACGTCCCAAAGAGACAGTCCTTTTGGCATAGACTTGGTTAATAAGGAAAGTCTATTTGGGTTAGACTTGGGCCGGCCTCTAGATATAGGTCAAGAGAGTAACCCTGGTACATGTGGGGGTCATACTCAAGTGGACACGGACGTCCCAAAGAGACAGTCAATTTGGCATGACTTGGGGAAAAAAGGAAATAATTTTGGCATGACATGGGCCGGCCTCGACTGGTACATGTGGGGGTCAAACCCAAGTGGACACGGATGTCCCAAAGAGACAGTCAATTTGAAATAGACTTGGGGAAAAAAGGAAAGTCCATTTGGGTTAGACTTAGGCCGGCCTCTAGCCATGGGTCAAGAGAGTAACCCTGGTGCATTTGGGGGTCATACCCAAGTGGACACGGACGTCCCAAAGAGACAGTCAATTTGAAATAGACTTGGGGAAAAAATGAAAGTCCATTTGGGTTAGACTTGGGCCGGCCTCTAGCCATAAGTCAAGAGAGTAACCCTGGTACATTATTTGGAAACAATTGTGTACCAAAGCTGCAAACGCCTCACAACGCCTCGCAGCGCGAGACGTTGTGAGCTTGTAGATCGGCTATTTTTGGCAAAGAGGTATAGGTGTAGAGGGGGAAAAGAGCAGACCAAGTAAACAAAAAAGTTCTGAAAAACATTTATTTTCTGGAGCAAAAGCTGTGTATTATTCTGATAGGGCATTGAAACATGACTATCTGACAACTGGTCCAGTTGGCATAGACTTGGTAAATTGTCAATGCCAAGTTGACAGTATATTTGGAATTGACAATCCCCTCCCCTCCCCAATTAGTCCACTTCGCAATTAGCAGCACCTGTGCAATCATACCTGCAGTCACTTTGGCAGTGTTTAACTGAAGACAGGAGAGAGAGACAGAGAGAACTTGTTTGGAAGCATCATGCCTAACAATCTCAAACAAGTAAGTTATGATCTGCGGAGATCTAAATAAACAAATAAAGTAAAGAACTTTAGCCAAAAACAGCAGATCTACAAGCTCACAACGCGTTGTGAGCTTGTAGATCGGCTATTTTTGGCAAAGAGGTATATGTGTAGAGGGGGAAAAGATCTTTAAATCTTTGAATGTATCTTTGTAAAATATTTGTAACTCAAAAGCTTGTAAAAATATTTGTTGTTGATTTTCGTTTTTGTTTTGTTTTTAGTAATATGCAGAAACCATTTAATGGAAGTTCAAATAGACTGCCGAAGTGGACAAGGACGTCCCAAAAAAGACGGTCGATTTGGCATAGACTTGGGGAAAAAGGAAAGTCCATTTGGGTTAGACATGGGCCGTTTTCTGGCTGTAGAATACAAACGAAACACTTGTACATTTGGGGGTCATACCGTAGTGGAAACGGACGTCCCAAAGAGACAGTCGTTTTGGCATAGACTTGGTTAATAAGGAAAGTCTATTTGGGTTAGACTTGGGCTGTTCTCTAGCTGTAGAATACAAACGTAACCCTTTTACATGTGGGGGTCATGCCCAAGTGGACAAGGACGTCCCAAAAAATCGGTCGATTTGGCATACACTTGGGGAAAAAGGAAAGTCCATTTGGGTTAGAGATGGGCCGTTTTTTGGCTGTAAAATACAAACGAAACACTTGTACATTTGGGGGTCATACCGTAGTGGACAGGGATTTCCCAAAGAGACAGTCTATTTGGGTTAGACTTGGGCCGGCCTCTAGATATAGGTCAAGAGAGTAACCCTGGTACATATGGGGGTCATGCCAAAGTGACAAAGGACGTCCCAAAGAGACAGTCCTTTTGGCATAGACTTGGTTAATAAGGAAAGTCTATTTTGGGTTAGACTTGGGCCGGCCTCTAAATATAGGTCAAGAGAGTAACCCTGGTACATATGGATGTCATGCCTAAGTGGACAAGGACGTCCCAAAGAGACGGTCGATTTGGCATAGACTTGGGGAAAAAGAAAAGTCCATTTGGGTTAGACTTGGGCTGTTCTCTAGCTGTAGAATACAAACGTAACCCTTTTACATGTGGGGGTCATACCGTAGTGGACACGGACGTCCCAAAGAGACAGTCGTTTTGGCTTAGACTTGGTTAATAAGGAAAGTCTATTTGGGTTAGACTTGGGCCGTCCTCTAGTTATAGGTCAAGAGAGTAACCCTGGTACATACGGGGGTCATGCCGAAGTGGACAAGGACGTCCCAAAAAGACGGTCGATTTGGCATAGACTTGGGGAAAAAGGAAAGTCCATTTGGGTTAGACATGGGCCGTTTTCTGGCTGTAGAATACAAACGAAACACTTGTACATTTGCGGGTCATACCGTAGTGGACACGGACGTCCCAAAGAGACAGTATATTTGGGCTAGACTTGGGCCGGCCTTTAGATATAGGTCAAGAGAGTAACTCTGGTACATATGGGGGTCATGCCAAAGTGACAGAGGACGTCCCAAAGAGACAGTCCTTTTGGCATAGACTTGGTTAATAAGGAAAGTCTATTTGGGTTAGACTTGGGCCGGCCTCTAAATATAGGTCAAGAGAGTAACCCTGGTACATATGGATGTCATGCCCAAGTGGACAAGGACGTCCCAAAGAGACGGTCGATTTGGCATAGACTTGGGGAAAAAGGAAAGTCCATTTGGATTAGACTTGGGCTGTTCTCTAGCTGTAGAATACAAACGTAACCCTTTTACGTGTGGGGGTCATACCGTAGTGGACACGGACGTCCCAAAGAGACAGTCGTTTTGGCATAGACTTGGTTAATAAGGAAAGTCTATTTGGGTTAGACTTGGGCCGTCCGCTAGTTATAGGTCAAGAGAGTAACCCTGGTACATACGGGGGTCATGCCGAAGTGGACAAGGACGTCCCAAAAAGACGGTCGATTTGGCATAGACTTGGGAAAAAGGAAAGTCCATTTGGGTTAGACATGGGCTGTTTTCTGGCTGTAGAATACAAACGAAACACTTGTACATTTAGGGGTCATACCGTAGTGGACACGGACGTCCCAAAGAGACAGTCTATTTGGGTTAGACTTGGGCCGGCCTCTAGATATAGGTCAAGAGAGTAACCCTGGTACATATGGGGGTCATGCCAAAGTGACAAAGGACGTCCCAAAGAGACAGTCAATTTGGCATGACTTGGGGAAAAAAAGGAAATAATTTTGGCATGACATGGGCCGGCCTCGACTGGTACATGTGGGGGTCAAACCCAAGTGGACACGGATGTCCCAAAGAGACAGTCAATTTGAAATAGACTTGGGGAAAAAAGGAAAGTCCATTTGGGTTAGACTTAGGCCGGCCTCTAGCCATAGGTCAAGAGAGTAACCCTGGTGCATTTGGGGGTCATACCCAAGTGGACACGGACGTCCCAAAGAGACAGTCAATTTGAAATAGACTTGGGGAAAAAAGGAAAGTCCATTTGGGTTAGACTTGGGCCGGCCTCTAGCCATAAGTCAAGAGAGTAACCCTGGTACATTATTTGGAAACAATTGTGTACCAAAGCTGCAAACGCCTCACAACGCCTCGCAGCGCGAGACGCTGTGAGCTTGTAGATCGGCTATTTTTGGCAAAGAGGTATAGGTGTTCCTTAGAGGTCTGTATTCATCTGTGTGTGTGTGTGTGTGTGTGTGTGCGTGCGTGTGTCCATCTGATTGTCTGGTTGTCTGACTGCCTTTGTTTAATCTCGCCAGGTGGAGAGTCAGGAGGGGATCCAGGGGAGCCAGGGGATGGCCACCGCTGAACAACTTTTTGGAGAGGTCTGTATTCATCTGTGTGCGTGCGTACGTGCGTATGTTCATCTGACTGTCTGGTTGTCTGACTGCCTTTGTTTAATCTCGCCAGGTGGAGAGTCAGGAGGGGATCCAGGGGAGCCAGGGGATGGCCACCGCTGAACAACTTTTTGGAGAGGTCTGTATTCATCTGTGTGCGTGCGTACGTGCGTTTGTTCATCTGACTGTCTGGTTGTCTGACTGCCTTTGTTTAATCTCGCCAGGTGGAGAGTCAGGAGGGGATCCAGGGGAGCCAGGGGATGGCCACCGCTGAACAACTTTTTGGAGAGGTCTGTATTCATCTGTGTGCGTGTGTGCGTGCGTACGTGCGTTTGTTCATCTGACTGTCTGGTTGTCTGACTGCCTTTGTTTAATCTCGCCAGGTGGAGAGTCAGGAGGGGATCCAGGGGAGCCAGGGGATGGCCACCGCTGAACAACTTTTTGGAGAGGTCTGTATTCATCTGTGTGCGTGCGTACACAATGAATGCCTTTGAAACTGCTATGGTATAATATGGTGTCAAATTAGCATTTTTTATTTTATATACAGTTAAGTGTTCCATCCCAAAAGGACACTCCATTTGGCAAAGACTCAAGAAAGGGAATGTGGTAAATTGTAAATTGAAAAAAGTAACGTCCATTTGGGTTAGACTTGGGCCGGCCTCTAGATATAGGTCAAGAGAGTAACTCTGGTACATATGGGGGTCATGCCAAAGTGACAAAGGACGTCCCAAAGAGACAGTCCTTTTGGCATAGACTTGGTTAATAAGGAAAGTCTATTTGGGTTAGACTTGGGCCGGCCTCTAAATATAGGTCAAGAGAGTAACCCTGGTACATATGGATGTCATGCACAAGTGGACAAGGACGTCCCAAAGAGACGGTCGATTTGGCATAGACTTGGGGAAAAAGGAAAGTCCATTTGGGTTAGACTTGGGCTGTTCTCTAGCTGTAGAATACAAACGTAACCCTTTTACATGTGGGGGTCATACCGTAGTGGACACGGACGTCCCAAAGAGACAGTCGTTTTGGCATAGACTTGGTTAATAAGGAAAGTCTATTTGGGTTAGACTTGGCCCGTCCGATCTAAATAAACAAATAAACAGCAGATCTACAAGCTCACAACGCCTCGCAGTGCGAGGCGTTTTGAGTTTTTAGATCGGCTATTTTTGGCAAAAAGGTATAGGTGTAGAGGGGGAAAAGATCTTTAAATCTTTAAATGTATCTTTGTAAAATATTTGTAACTCAAAAGCTAGTAAAAATCTTTTTTGTTGATTTTCGTTTTTGTTTTGTTTTTCGTAATACGCAGAAACCATTTAATGGAAGTTCAAATAGACTATATACAAGCTCCCAAAAAGTCAATTTAGCTTAATTTAATTTATGTTATGATTATACTATGAAAAATAGCAGATCTACAAGCTCACCGTGCAGCACCGATTGCCTCTGCGAGCTTGTAGATCTGCTATTTTTGAAAAATCGTCATTGTTTTTGCAAACGTTTGAATGTATCTTTGTAAAATATTTTTCACTCAAATATTATTTTCTGGTGGGTCCCTGGATTTTTTTAGATTGCATTGGAGTAACAGAGGACACTTATAATGCATTGAGACACTTTTAATTAACTAGGGATCATTTTCGGCATCGCTATGTTGCCAAATTGACTGATTACTTGGCATGGCCGTTTCCCAGGTCAATGCGAAATTGACTGTCCTTTTCCATTGTAACAAATGTCAACTTGGCATAGACCTTTCCCATGTCAATGCAAAATTGACTGTCCTTTTCCATTGTAACAAATGTCAACTTGGCATAGACTTTTCCCAAGTCTATTCCAAAATGACAATCCTTTTGAAATGTACAATGACATTGGATTGCATATAGTGATGCAAGTCCCTCAGTGTTTGACAAAAGGGACACCATTCTAAGCCAATGCACTTTTTTAAAGCAGTGTTATTGTGGTTTCAGGGGAAGAAGCCATCGAAAGCGGCCGGTAGAAAAAAACCGGAAAAAGCCCCCTGCCCCTTCCCCGAGTGTCGTAGGGTTTTGGCCGACATGAAGGGACACCTCAGCAAAAAACACCTGATGAAGAACCCTGAGGAAAGAGTGATTTTCCTGAAGTTGGCCAGGGGGAGGATTCACATTTCAAAGGTTCCTTGCCCCACGTGCGGGATAAAAACTGCAAAGGTCGAAAGGCATTGGGAGATGCATTTAAAGGGGGAGAAGGACCGAGAAGAGCGCGCCCGCAATCGCAGGCTCCTCTTACACCTCGCCACCTGGGAGGAGGTGAAAAGATTGGTAGGAGCGCTGCGGGCCTCTGCCCCAGCAGTAGCAGTGGTCACAGAATTCGATTTGATTGAAGGAACCCCGCCGGTTCCCCAGGAAGTTCCCCAGGAAGCCCCGGTTCCTGGTCCCTCTGGGGGACCTCCCATCTCCCCCAGAGGACCGAACCCCTCCCCTAACACTCCATGTATGTCTCCCGCATGCCTGCGCAGGCGGAAGAGAGCCAGGGCGACCCTTTTGGAGCTGGAAGAAACCAATGAAAGGCTGGAGCGTTGGAAGGCAAAATTTCGGGCCTTGCAGCGTTCTTTAGAGGTCTGTATTCATCTGTGTGTGTGCGTGCGTGTGTCCATCTAGCTGTCTGGTTGTCTGACTGCCTTTGTTTAATCTCGCCAGGTGGAGCATCGCAAGGAGGGCCGTGATGGTGCCAGAGAGGCCAAAAGGAAACAGAGTGTTGGAAAGGTCTGTAATCTGTCTGTCTGTCTGTCTGTCTGTCTGTCTGTCTGTCTGTCTATCTGTCTGATTGTCTTACTTTCCAACTGACTGTTTCCCATGTTGTTTATGCATGTCTGTTTTTCCTAATTGTACAGGAACAACGAGCGACAACCATTAGGGGTGGGGAGCCGCCCAGGAAGCGGCATGCTGGAGAGGTCTGTATGCATCTGTGTGCGTGCGTGCGTGTTTCCATCTGACTGTCTGGTTGTCTGACTGCCTTTGTTTAATCTCGCCAGGTGGAGCCTCGCAAGGAGGGCCGTGATGGTGCGAGAGAGGCCAAAAGGAAACACAGTGTTGAAAAGGTCTGTAATCTGTCTGTCTGTCTGTCTGTCTGTCTGTCTATCTATCTGTCTGATTGTCTTACTTTCCAACTGACTGTTTCCCATGTTGTTTATGCATGTCTGTTTTTCCTAATTGTACAGGAACCACGAGCGACAACCGCTACGGGTGGGCCGAAGAAGCGGCGTGCTGTAAAGGTCTGTATTCATCGGTGTGCGTGTGTGAGTGTGTCCCTCTGGTTGTCTGACTGCCTTTGTCTAATCTCGCATGGTAAAGAGTGGCGATGGGAGGAAGAAGGCCAAGAGAGGGCCTTCCTTAGAGGTCTGTATTCATCTGTGTGTGTGTGTGTGTGTGTGTGTGTGCGTGCGTGTGTCCATCTGATTGTCTGGTTGTCTGACTGCCTTTGTTTAATCTCGCCAGGTGGAGAGTCAGGAGGGGATCCAGGGGAGCCAGGGGATGGCCACCGCTGAACAACTTTTTGGAGAGGTCTGTATTCATCTGTGTGCGTGCGTACGTGCGTGTGTTCATCTGACTGTCTGGTTGTCTGACTGGCTTTGTTTAATCCTCCACAGCCACAGCAATTAATTGAGCTCAGCGGAGAAGAAATCGATTTGATCCATCAGGCGATGGACAATGTGGAGAATATTCCAGATCAAAACAACCTCGAGGGAACAGTTGATCGCAACCTCCGACAAATTAGAGAAAGCCATGCGTCCAATAGTGCAACTTTGAGCGAAAGGCTTTGATCACGTTTGGGGCAATTCTGGGTCCCAAAATAAAAGATGTGGCTTGGAGCCTTAAAAAAAGATGTTTGCATTGATTTTTCTGTCCTTTACACAATGAATGCCTTTGAAACTGCTATGGTATAATATGGTGTCAAATTAGCATTTTTTATTCTATATACAGTTAAGTGTTCCATCCCAAAAGGACACTCCATTTGGCAAAGACTCAAGAAAGGGAATGTGGTAAATTGTAAATTGAAAAAAGTAACGTCCATTTGGGTTAGACTTGGGCCGGCCTCTAGATATAGGTCAAGAGAGTAACCCTGGTACATATGGGGGTCATGCCAAAGTGACAAAGGACGTCCCAAAGAGACAGTCCTTTTGGCATAGACTTGGTTATTAAGGAAAGTCTATTTTGGGTTAGACTTGGGCCGGCCTCTAAATATAGGTCAAGAGAGTAACCCTGGTACATATGGATGTCATGCCTAAGTGGACAAGGATGTCCCAAAGAGACGGTCGATTTGGCATAGACTTGGGGAAAAAGGAAAGTCCATTTGGGTTAGACTTGGGCTGTTCTCTAGCTGTAGAATACAAACGTAACCCTTTTACATGTGGGGGTCATACCGTAGTGGACACGGACGTCCCAAAGAGACAGTCGTTTTGGCTTAGACTTGGTTATTAAGGAAAGTCTATTTGGGTTAGACTTGGGCCGTCCTCTAGTTATAGGTCAAGAGAGTAACCCTGGTACATACGGGGGTCATGCCGAAGTGGACAAGGACGTCCCAAAAAGACGGTCGATTTGGCATAGACTTAGGGAAAAAGGAAAGTCCATTTGGGTTAGACATGGGCCGTTTTCTGGCTGTAGAATACAAACGAAACACTTGTACATTTGGGGGTCATACCGTAGTGGACACGGACGTCCCAAAGAGACAGTCTATTTGGGCTAGACTTGGGCCGGCCTCTAGATATAGGTCAAGAGAGTAACTCTGGTACATATGGGGGTCATGCCAAAGTGACAAAGGACGCCCCAAAGAGACAGTCCTTTTGGCATAGACTTGGTTAATAAGGAAAGTCTATTTGCAAGCTGTGTATTATTCTTTTAGGGCATTGAAACATGACTATCTGACAACTGGTCCAGTTGGCATAGACTTGGTAAATTGTCAATGCCAAGTTGACAGTATATTTGGAATTGACAATCCCCTCCCCTCCCCAATTAGTCCACTTCGCAATTAGCAGCACCTGTGCAATCATACCTGCAGTCACTTTGGCAGTGTTTAACTGAAGACAGGAGAGAGAGAGAGAGAGAGACAGAGAGAACTTGTTTGGAAGCATCATGCCTAACAATCTCAAACATGTAAGTTATGATCTGCGGAGATCTAAATAAACAAATAAAGTAAAGAACTTTAGCCAAAAACAGCAGATCTACAAGCTCACAACGCGTTGTGAGCTTGTAGATCGGCTATTTTTGGCAAAGAGGTATAGGTGTAGAGGGGGAAAATATCTTTAAATCTTTGAATATATCTTTGTAAAATATTTGTAACTCAAAAGCTTGTAAAAATATTTGTTGTTGATTTTCGTTTTTGTTTTGTTTTTAGTAATATGCAGAAACCATTTAATGGAAGTTCAAATAGACTATATACAAGCTCCCAAAAAGTCAATTTAGCTTAATTTAATTTATGTTATGATTATACTATGAAAAATAGCAGATCTACAAGCTCACCGTGCAGCACCGATTGCCTCTGCGAGCTTGTAGATCTGCTATTTTTGAAAAATCGTCATTGTTTTTGCAAACGTTTGAATCTATCCTTGTAATAAGGAAAGTCTATTTAGGTTAGACTTGGGCTGTTCTCTAGCTGTAGAATACAAACGTAACCCTTTTACATGTGGGGGTCATGCCCAAGTGGACAAGGACGTCCCAAAAAATCGGTCGATTTGGCATACACTTGGGGAAAAAGGAAAGTCCATTTGGGTTAGAGATGGGCCGTTTTTTGGCTGTAAAATACAAACGAAACACTTGTACATTTGGGGGTCATACCGTAGTGGACAGGGATTTCCCAAAGAGACAGTCTATTTGGGTTAGACTTGGGCCGGCCTCTAGATATAGGTCAAGAGAGTAACCCTGGTACATATGGGGGTCATGCCAAAGTGACAAAGGACGTCCCAAAGAGACAGTCCTTTTGGCATAGACTTGGTTAATAAGGAAAGTCTATTTTGGGTTAGACTTGGGCCGGCCTCTAAATATAGGTCAAGAGAGTAACCCTGGTACATATGGATGTCATGCCTAAGTGGACAAGGACGTCCCAAAGAGACGGTCGATTTGGCATAGACTTGGGGAAAAAGGAAAGTCCATTTGGGTTAGACTTGGGCTGTTCTCTAGCTGTAGAATACAAACGTAACCCTTTTACATGTGGGGGTCATACCGTAGTGGACACGGACGTCCCAAAGAGACAGTCGTTTTGGCTTAGACTTGGTTAATAAGGAAAGTCTATTTGGGTTAGACTTGGGCCGTCCTCTAGTTATAGGTCAAGAGAGTAACCCTGGTACATACGGGGGTCATGCCGAAGTGGATAAGGACGTCCCAAAAAGACGGTCGATTTGGCATAGACTTGGGGAAAAAGGAAAGTCCATTTGGGTTAGACATGGGCCGTTTTCTGGCTGTAGAATACAAACGAAACACTTGTACATTTGCGGGTCATACCGTAGTGGACACGGACGTCCCAAAGAGACAGTCTATTTGGGCTAGACTTGGGCCGGCCTTTAGATATAGGTCAAGAGAGTAACTCTGGTACATATGGGGGTCATGCCAAAGTGACAAAGGACGTCCCAAAGAGACAGTCCTTTTGGCATAGACTTGGTTAATAAGGAAAGTCTATTTGGGTTAGACTTGGGCCGGCCTCTAAATATAGGTCAAGAGAGTAACCCTGGTACATATGGATGTCATGCCCAAGTGGACAAGGACGTCCCAAAGAGACGGTCGATTTGGCATAGACTTGGGGAAAAAGGAAAGTCCATTTGGGTTAGACTTGGGCTGTTCTCTAGCTGTAGAATACAAACGTAACCCTTTTACATGTGGGGGTCATACCGTAGTGGACACGGACGTCCCAAAGAGACAGTCGTTTTGGCATAAACTTGGTTAATAAGGAAAGTCTATTTGGGTTAGACTTGGGCCGTCCGCTAGTTATAGGTCAAGAGAGTAACCCTGGTACATACGGGGGTCATGCCGAAGTGGACAAGGACGTCCCAAAAAGACGGTCGATTTGGCATAGACTTGGGAAAAAGGAAAGTCCATTTGGGTTAGACATGGGCCGTTTTCTGGCTGTAGAATACAAACGAAACACTTGTACATTTAGGGGTCATACCGTAGTGGACACGGACGTCCCAAAGAGACAGTCTATTTGGGTTAGACTTGGGCCGGCCTCTAGATATAGGTCAAGAGAGTAACCCTGGTACATATGGGGGTCATGCCAAAGTGACAAAGGACGTCCCAAAGAGACAGTCCTTTTGGCACAGACTTGGTTAATAAGGAAAGTCTATTTGCAAGCTGTGTATTATTCTTTTAGGGCATTGAAACATGACTATCTGACAACTGGTCCAGTTGGCATAGACTTGGTAAATTGTCAATGCCAAGTTGACAGTATATTTGGAATTGACAATCCCCTCCCCTCCCCAATTAGTCCACTTCGCAATTAGCAGCACCTGTGCAATCATACCTGCAGTCACTTTGGCAGTGTTTAACTGAAGACAGGAGAGAGAGAGAGAGACAGAGATAACTTGTTTGGAAGCATCATGCCTAACAATCTCAAACATGTAAGTTATGATCTGCGGAGATCTAAATAAACAAATAAAGTAAAGAACTTTAGCCAAAAACAGCAGATCTACAAGCTCACAACGCCTCGCAGTGCGAGGCGTTTTGAGCTTTTAGATCGGCTATTTTTGGCAAAAAGGTATAGGTGTAGAGGGGGAAAAGATCTTTAAATCTTTAAATGTATCTTTGTAAAATATTTGTAACTCAAAAGCTAGTAAAAATCTTTTTTGTTGATTTTCGTTTTTGTTTTGTTTTTCGTAATACGCAGAAACCATTTAATGGAAGTTCAAATAGACTATATACAAGCTCCCAAAAAGTCAATTTAGCTTAATTTAATTTATGTTATGATTATACTATGAAAAATAGCAGATCTACAAGCTCACCGTGCAGCACCGATTGCCTCTGCGAGCTTGTAGATCTGCTATTTTTGAAAAATCGTCATTGTTTTTGCAAACGTTTGAATGTATCTTTGTAAAATATTTTTCACTCAAATATTATTTTCTGGTGGGTCCCTGGATTTTTTTAGATTGCATTGGAGTAACAGAGGACACTTATAATGCATTGAGACACTTTTAATTAACTAGGGATCATTTTCGGCATCGCTATGTTGCCAAATTGACTGATTACTTGGCATGGCCGTTTCCCAGGTCAATGCGAAATTGACTGTCCTTTTCCATTGTAACAAATGTCAACTTGGCATAGACCTTTCCCATGTCAATGCAAAATTGACTGTCCTTTTCCATTGTAACAAATGTCAACTTGGCATAGACTTTTCCCAAGTCTATTCCAAAATGACTGTCCTATTCAACGTACCATATGTCATCTTGGCATGACCCTTTCCCATGTCAATGCCAATTTGACAATCCTTTTGAAATGTACAATGACATTGGATTGCATATAGTGATGCAAGTCCCTCAGTGTTTGACAAAAGGGACACCATTCTAAGCCAATGCACTTTTTTAAAGCAGTGTTATTGTGGTTTCAGGGGAAGAAACCATCGAAAGCGGCCGGTAAAAAAAAACCGGAAAAAGCCCCCTGCCCCTTCCCCGAGTGTCGTAGGGTTTTGGCCGACCTGAAGGTTCACCTCAGCAAAAAACACCTGATGAAGAACCCTGAGGAAAGAGTGATTTTCCTGAAGTTGGCCAGGGGGAGGATTCACATTTCAAAGGTTCCTTGCCCCACGTGCGGGAAAAAAACTGCAAAGGTCGAAAGGCATTGGGAGATGCATTTAAAGGGGGAGAAGGACCGAGAAGAGCGCGCCCGCACTCGCAGGCTCCTCTTACACCTCGCCACCTGGGAGGAGGTGAAAAGATTGGTAGGAGCGCTGCGGGCCTCTGCCCCAGCAGTAGCAGTGGTCACAGAATTCGATTTGATTGAAGGAACCCCGCCGGTTCCCCAGGAAGTTCCCCAGGAAGCCCCGGTTCCTGGTCCCTCTGGGGGACCTCCCATCTCCCCCAGAGGACCGAACCCCTCCCCTAACACTCCATGTATGTCTCCCGCATGCCTGCGCAGGCGGAAGAGAGCCAGGGCGACCCTTTTGGAGCTGGAAGAAACCATTGAAAGGCTGGAGCGTTGGAAGGCAAAATTTCAGGTGGAGAGACAGAAGGGGAGCCAGCGGATGGCAAAATTTCGGGCCTTGCAGCGTTCTTTAGAGGTCTGTATTCATCTGTGTGTGTGCGTGCGTGTGTCCATCTAAAGGTCTCTATTCATCGGTGTGCGTGTGTGAGTGTGTCCCTCTGGTTGTCTGACTGCCTTTGTTTAATCTCGCATGGTAAAGAGTGGCGATGGGAGGAAGAAGGCCAAGAGAGGGCCTTCCTTAGAGGTCTGTATTCATCTGTGTGTGTGTGTGTGTGTGTGTGTGTGTGTGTGTGTGTGTGTGTGTGTGTGTGTGTGTGTGTGTGTGTGTGTGTGTGTGTGTGCGTGCGTGTGTCCATCTGATTGTCTGGTTGTCTGACTGCCTTTGTTTAATCTCGCCAGGTGGAGAGACAGAAGGGGAGCCAGCGGATGGCAACATTTCGGGCCTTGCAGCGTTCTTTAGAGGTCTGTATTCATCTGTGTGTGTGCGTGCGTGTGTCCATCTAGCTGTCTGGTTGTCTGACTGCCTTTGTTTAATCTCGCCAGGTGGAGCCTCGCAAGGAGGGCCGTGATGGTGCCAGAGAGGCCAAAAGGAAACACAGTGTTGAAAAGGTCTGTAATCTGTCTGTCTGTCTGTCTGTCTGTCTGTCTGTCTGTCTGTCTGTCTGTCTATCTGTCTGATTGTCTTACTTTCCAACTGACGTTTTCCCATGTTGTTTATGCATGTCTGTTTTTCCTAATTGTACAGGAACCACGAGCGACAACCGCTACGGGTGGGCCGAAGAAGCGGCGTGCTGTAAAGGTCTGTATTCATCGGTGTGCGTGTGTGAGTGTGTCCCTCTGGTTGTCTGACTGCCTTTGTTTAATCTCGCATGGTAAAGAGTGGCGATGGGAGGAAGAAGGCCAAGAGAGGGCCTTCCTTAGAGGTCTGTATTCATCTGTGTGTGTGTGTGTGTGTGTGTGTGTGTGTGTGTGTGTGTGTGTGTGTGTGTGTGTGTGTGTGTGTGCGTGCGTGTGTCCATCTGATTGTCTGGTTGTCTGACTGCCTTTGTTTAATCTCGCCAGGTGGAGAGACAGAAGGGGAGCCAGCGGATGGCCACCGCAGAGGCCACCGCCACAAGCACATTCTCTCCAGTGGCATCTGCGATGGCCTCTGCGGTGGCCACTGGAGAAAATGCTTTTGGAGAGGTCTGTATTCATTTATGCGTGTGTGCGTAGAATTGACTCCTTTTCCATTGTAACAAATGTCAACTTGGCATAGACCTTTCCCTTGTCAATGCAAAATTGACTGTCCTTTTCCATTGTAACAAATTTCAACTTGGCATAGACTTTTCCCAAGTCTATTCCAAGATGACTGTCCTATTCAACGTACCATATGTCATCTTGGCATGACCCTTTCCCATGTCAATGCCAATTTGACAATCCTTTTGAAATGTACAATGACATTGGATTGCATATAGTGATGCAAGTCCCTCAGTGTTTGACAAAAGGGACACCATTCTAAGCCAATGCACTTTTTTTAAAGCAGTGTTATTGTGGTTTCAGGGGAAGGCCAAGAAGCCATTGAAAGCGGCCAAAATAAAAAATCTTGAAAAAGCCCCCTGCCCCTTCCCCGAGTGTCAAAAAGTTGTGGTGGAGAGACAGGAGGGGAGCCAGGAGGGGAGCCAGCGGATGGCCACCGCAGTGGCCACTGCCACAAGCACCTTCCCTCCAGTGGCATCTGCGATGGCCTCTGCGGTGGCCACTGGAGAAAAGGGTTTTGGAGAGGTCTGTATTCATATGTGTGTGTGTGTGTGTGTGTGTGTGTTTGTGTGCGTGCGTGTGTCCATCTGATTTTCTGGTTGTCTGACTGCCTTTGTTTAATCTCGACAGGTGGAGAGTCAGGAGGGGAGCCAGCGGATGGCCACCGCAGAGGCCACCGCCACAAGCACATTCTCTCCAGTGGCATCTGCGATGGCCTCTGCGGTGGCCACTGGAGAAAATTCTTTTGGAGAGGTCTGTATTCATCTATGCGTGTGTGCGTGCGTGTGTCCATCTGTTTGTCTGGTTGTCTGACTGCCTTTGTTTAATCTCGCCAGGTGGAGAGTCAGGAGGGGATCCAGGGGAGCCAGGGGATGGCCACCGCTGAACAACTTTTTGGAGAGGTCTGTATTCATCTGTGTGCGTGCGTACGTGCGTGTGTTCATCTGACTGTCTGGTTGTCTGACTGGCTTTGTTTAATCCTCCACAGCCACAGCAATTAATTGAGCTCAGCGGAGAAGAAATCGATTTGATCCAGCAGGCGCTGATGGACAACTACCTCCGACAAATTAGAGAAAGCCATGCGCCAACTTTGAGCGAAAGGCTCAGATCACGGTTGGGGGAATACTGGGTCCCAAAATAAAAGATGTGGCTTGGAGCCTTAAAAAAAGATGTTTGCATTGATTTTTCTGTCCTTTACACAATGAATGCCTTTGAAACTGCTATGGTATAATATGGTGTCAAATTAGAATGTTTTATTCTATATACAGATAAGTGTTCCATCCCAAAAGGACACTCCATTTGGCAAAGACTCAAGAAAGGGAATATGGTAAATTGTAAATTGAAAAAAGTAACGTCCATTTGGGTTAGAATTGGGCCGGCCTCTAGATATAGGTCAAGAGAGTAACCCTGGTACATGCCAAAGTGACAAAGGACGTCCCAAAGAGACAGTCCTTTTGGCATAGACTTGGTTAATAAGGAAAGTCTATTATGGGTTAGACTTGGGGCGGCCTCTAAATATAGGTCAAGAGAGTAACCCTGGTACATATGGATGTCATGCCCTAGTGGACAAGGACGTCCCAAAGAGACGGTCGATTTGGCATAGACCTGGGGAAAAAGGAAAGTCCATTTGGGTTAGACTTGGGTTGTTCTCTAGCTGTAGAATACAAACGTAACCCTTTTACATGTGGGGGTCATACCGTAGTGGACACGGACGTCCCAAAGAGACAGTCGTTTTGGCTTAGACTTGGTTAATAAGGAAAGTCTATTTGGGTTAGACTTGGGCCGTCCTCTAGTTATAGGTCAAGAGAGTAGCCCTGGTGCATACGGGGGTCATGCCGAAGTGGACAAGGACGTCCCAAAAAGACGGTCGATTTGGCATAGACTTGGGGAAAAAGGAAAGTCCATTTGGGTTAGACATGGGCCGTTTTCTGGCTGTAGAATACAAACGAAACACTTGTACATTTGGGGGTCATACCGTAGTGGAAACGGACGTCCCAAAGAGACAGTCGTTTTGGCATAGACTTGGTTAATAAGGAAAGTCTATTTGGGTTAGACTTGGGCTGTTCTCTAGCTGTAGAATACAAACGTAACCCTTTTACATGTGGGGGTCATGCCCAAGTGGACAAGGACGTCCCAAAAAATCGGTCGATTTGGCATACACTTGGGGAAAAAGGAAAGTCCATTTGGGTTAGAGATGGGCCGTTTTCTGGCTGTAAAATACAAACGAAACACTTGTACATTTGGGGGTCATACCGTAGTGGACAGGGATTTCCCAAAGAGACAGTCTATTTGGGTTAGACTTGGGCCGGCCTCTAGATATAGGTCAAGAGAGTAACCCTGGTACATACGGGGGTCATGCCGAAGTGGACAAGGACGTCCCAAAAAGACGGTCGATTTGGCATAGACTTGGGAAAAAGGAAAGTCCATTTGGGTTAGACATGGGCCGTTTTCTGGCTGTAGAATACAAACGAAACACTTGTACATTTAGGGGTCATACCGTAGTGGACACGGACGTCCCAAAGAGACAGTCTATTTGGGTTAGACTTGGGCCGGCCTCTAGATATAGGTCAAGAGAGTAACCCTGGTACATATGGGGGTCATGCCAAAGTGACAAAGGACGTCCCAAAGAGACAGTCCTTTTGGCATAGACTTGGTTAATAAGGAAAGTCTATTTGGGTTAGACTTGGGCCGGCCTCTAGATATAGGTCAAGAGAGTAACCCTGGTACATGTGGGGGTCATACTCAAGTGGACACGGACGTCCCAAAGAGACAGTCAATTTGGCATGACTTGGGGAAAAAAGGAAATAATTTTGGCATGACATGGGCCGGCCTCGACTGGTACATGTGGGGGTCAAACCCAAGTGGACACGGATGTCCCAAAGAGACAGTCAATTTGAAATAGACTTGGGGAAAAAAGGAAAGTCCATTTGGGTTAGACTTAGGCCGGCCTCTAGCCATAGGTCAAGAGAGTAACCCTGGTGCATTTGGGGGTCATACCCAAGTGGACACGGACGTCCCAAAGAGACAGTCAATTTGAAATAGACTTGGGGAAAAAATGAAAGTCCATTTGGGTTAGACTTGGGCCGGCCTCTAGCCATAAGTCAAGAGAGTAACCCTGGTACATTATTTGGAAACAATTGTGTACCAAAGCTGCAAACGCCTCACAACGCCTCGCAGCGCGAGACGTTGTGAGCTTGTAGATCGGCTATTTTTGGCAAAGAGGTATAGGTGTAGAGGGGGAAAAGAGCAGACCAAGTAAACAAAAAAGTTCTGAAAAACATTTATTTTCTGGAGCAAAAGCTGTGTATTATTCTGATAGGGCATTGAAACATGACTATCTGACAACTGGTCCAGTTGGCATAGACTTGGTAAATTGTCAATGCCAAGTTGACAGTATATTTGGAATTGACAATCCCCTCCCCTCCCCAATTAGTCCACTTCGCAATTAGCAGCACCTGTGCAATCATACCTGCAGTCACTTTGGCAGTGTTTAACTGAAGACAGGAGAGAGAGAGAGAGACAGAGAGAACTTGTTTGGAAGCATCATGCCTAACAATCTCAAACAAGTAAGTTATGATCTGCGGAGATCTAAATAAACAAATAAAGTAAAGAACTTTAGCCAAAAACAGCAGATCTACAAGCTCACAACGCGTTGTGAGCTTGTAGATCGGCTATTTTTGGCAAAGAGGTATATGTGTAGAGGGGGAAAAGATCTTTAAATCTTTGAATGTATCTTTGTAAAATATTTGTAACTCAAAAGCTTGTAAAAATATTTGTTGTTGATTTTCGTTTTTGTTTTGTTTTTAGTAATATGCAGAAACCATTTAATGGAAGTTCAAATAGACTGCCGAAGTGGACAAGGACGTCCCAAAAAGACGGTCGATTTGGCATAGACTTGGGGAAAAAGGAAAGTCCATTTGGGTTAGACATGGGCCGTTTTCTGGCTGTAGAATACAAACGAAACACTTGTACATTTGGGGGTCATACCGTAGTGGAAACGGACGTCCCAAAGAGACAGTCGTTTTGGCATAGACTTGGTTAATAAGGAAAGTCTATTTGGGTTAGACTTGGGCTGTTCTCTAGCTGTAGAATACAAACGTAACCCTTTTACATGTGGGGGTCATGCCCAAGTGGACAAGGACGTCCCAAAAAATCGGTCGATTTGGCATACACTTGGGGAAAAAGGAAAGTCCATTTGGGTTAGAGATGGGCCGTTTTCTGGCTGTAAAATACAAACGAAACACTTGTACATTTGGGGGTCATACCGTAGTGGACAGGGATTTCCCAAAGAGACAGTCTATTTGGGTTAGACTTGGGCCGGCCTCTAGATATAGGTCAAGAGAGTAACCCTGGTACATATGGGGGTCATGCCAAAGTGACAAAGGACGTCCCAAAGAGACAGTCCTTTTGGCATAGACTTGGTTAATAAGGAAAGTCAATTTTGGGTTAGACTTGGGCCGGCCTCTAAATATAGGTCAAGAGAGTAACCCTGGTACATATGGATGTCATGCCTAAGTGGACAAGGACGTCCCAAAGAGACGGTCGATTTGGCATAGACTTGGGGAAAAATGAAAGTCCATTTGGGTTAGACTTGGGCCGGCCTCTAGCCATAAGTCAAGAGAGTAACCCTGGTACATTATTTGGAAACAATTGTGTACCAAAGCTGCAAACGCCTCACAACGCCTCGCAGCGCGAGACGTTGTGAGCTTGTAGATCGGCTATTTTTGGCAAAGAGGTATAGGTGTAGAGGGGGAAAAGAGCAGACCAAGTAAACAAAAAAGTTCTGAAAAACATTTATTTTCTGGAGCAAAAGCTGTGTATTATTCTGATAGGGCATTGAAACATGACTATCTGACAACTGGTCCAGTTGGCATAGACTTGGTAAATTGTCAATGCCAAGTTGACAGTATATTTGGAATTGACAATCCCCTCCCCTCCCCAATTAGTCCACTTCGCAATTAGCAGCACCTGTGCAATCATACCTGCAGTCACTTTGGCAGTGTTTAACTGAAGACAGGAGAGAGAGAGAGAGACAGAGAGAACTTGTTTGGAAGCATCATGCCTAACAATCTCAAACAAGTAAGTTATGATCTGCGGAGATCTAAATAAACAAATAAAGTAAAGAACTTTAGCCAAAAACAGCAGATCTACAAGCTCACAACGCGTTGTGAGCTTGTAGATCGGCTATTTTTGGCAAAGAGGTATATGTGTAGAGGGGGAAAAGATCTTTAAATCTTTGAATGTATCTTTGTAAAATATTTGTAACTCAAAAGCTTGTAAAAATATTTGTTGTTGATTTTCGTTTTTGTTTTGTTTTTAGTAATATGCAGAAACCATTTAATGGAAGTTCAAATAGACTGCCGAAGTGGACAAGGACGTCCCAAAAAGACGGTCGATTTGGCATAGACTTGGGGAAAAAGGAAAGTCCATTTGGGTTAGACATGGGCCGTTTTCTGGCTGTAGAATACAAACGAAACACTTGTACATTTGGGGGTCATACCGTAGTGGAAACGGACGTCCCAAAGAGACAGTCGTTTTGGCATAGACTTGGTTAATAAGGAAAGTCTATTTGGGTTAGACTTGGGCTGTTCTCTAGCTGTAGAATACAAACGTAACCCTTTTACATGTGGGGGTCATGCCCAAGTGGACAAGGACGTCCCAAAAAATCGGTCGATTTGGCATACACTTGGGGAAAAAGGAAAGTCCATTTGGGTTAGAGATGGGCCGTTTTCTGGCTGTAAAATACAAACGAAACACTTGTACATTTGGGGGTCATACCGTAGTGGACAGGGATTTCCCAAAGAGACAGTCTATTTGGGTTAGACTTGGGCCGGCCTCTAGATATAGGTCAAGAGAGTAACCCTGGTACATATGGGGGTCATGCCAAAGTGACAAAGGACGTCCCAAAGAGACAGTCCTTTTGGCATAGACTTGGTTAATAAGGAAAGTCAATTTTGGGTTAGACTTGGGCCGGCCTCTAAATATAGGTCAAGAGAGTAACCCTGGTACATATGGATGTCATGCCTAAGTGGACAAGGACGTCCCAAAGAGACGGTCGATTTGGCATAGACTTGGGGAAAAAGGAAAGTCCATTTGGGTTAGACTTGGGCTGTTCTCTAGCTGTAGAATACAAACGTAACCCTTTTACATGTGGGGGTCATACCGTAGTGGACACGGACGTCCCAAAGAGACAGTCGTTTTGGCTTAGACTTGGTTAATAAGGAAAGGCTATTTGGGTTAGACTTGGGCCGTCCTCTAGTTATAGGTCAAGAGAGTAACCCTGGTACATACGGGGGTCATGCCGAAGTGGACAAGGACGTCCCAAAAAGACGGTCGATTTGGCATAGACTTGGGAAAAAGGAAAGTCCATTTGGGTTAGACATGGGCCGTTTTCTGGCTGTAGAATACAAACGAAACACTTGTACATTTAGGGGTCATACCGTAGTGGACACGGACGTCCCAAAGAGACAGTCTATTTGGGTTAGACTTGGGCCGGCCTCTAGATATAGGTCAAGAGAGTAACCCTGGTACATATGGGGGTCATGCCAAAGTGACAAAGGACGTCCCAAAGAGACAGTCCTTTTGGCATAGACTTGGTTAATAAGGAAAGTCAATTTTGGGTTAGACTTGGGCCGGCCTCTAAATATAGGTCAAGAGAGTAACCCTGGTACATATGGATGTCATGCCTAAGTGGACAAGGACGTCCCAAAGAGACGGTCGATTTGGCATAGACTTGGGGAAAAAGGAAAGTCCATTTGGGTTAGACTTGGGCTGTTCTCTAGCTGTAGAATACAAACGTAACCCTTTTACATGTGGGGGTCATACCGTAGTGGACACGGACGTCCCAAAGAGACAGTCGTTTTGGCTTAGACTTGGTTAATAAGGAAAGGCTATTTGGGTTAGACTTGGGCCGTCCTCTAGTTATAGGTCAAGAGAGTAACCCTGGTACATACGGGGGTCATGCCGAAGTGGACAAGGACGTCCCAAAAAGACGGTCGATTTGGCATAGACTTGGGAAAAAGGAAAGTCCATTTGGGTTAGACATGGGCCGTTTTCTGGCTGTAGAATACAAACGAAACACTTGTACATTTAGGGGTCATACCGTAGTGGACACGGACGTCCCAAAGAGACAGTCTATTTGGGTTAGACTTGGGCCGGCCTCTAGATATAGGTCAAGAGAGTAACCCTGGTACATATGGGGGTCATGCCAAAGTGACAAAGGACGTCCCAAAGAGACAGTCCTTTTGGCATAGACTTGGTTAATAAGGAAAGTCTATTTGGGTTAGACTTGGGCCGGCCTCTAGATATAGGTCAAGAGAGTAACCCTGGTACATGTGGGGGTCATACTCAAGTGGACACGGACGTCCCAAAGAGACAGTCAATTTGGCATGACTTGGGGAAAAAAGGAAATAATTTTGGCATGACATGGGCCGGCCTCGACTGGTACATGTGGGGGTCAAACCCAAGTGGACACGGATGTCCCAAAGAGACAGTCAATTTGAAATAGACTTGGGGAAAAAAGGAAAGTCCATTTGGGTTAGACTTAGGCCGGCCTCTAGCCATAGGTCAAGAGAGTAACCCTGGTGCATTTGGGGGTCATACCCAAGTGGACACGGACGTCCCAAAGAGACAGTCAATTTGAAATAGACTTGGGGAAAAAAGGAAAGTCCATTTGGGTTAGACTTGGGCCGGCCTCTAGCCATAAGTCAAGAGAGTAACCCTGGTACATTATTTGGAAACAATTGTGTACCAAAGCTGCAAACGCCTCACAACGCATCGCAGCGCGAGACGTTGTGAGCTTGTAGATCGGCTATTTTTGGCAAAGAGGTATAGGTGTTCCTTAGAGGTCTGTATTCATCTGTGTGTGTGTGTGTGTGTGTGTGCGTGCGTGTGTCCATCTGATTGTCTGGTTGTCTGACTGCCTTTGTTTAATCTCGCCAGGTGGAGAGTCAGGAGGGGATCCAGGGGAGCCAGGGGATGGCCACCGCTGAAAAACTTTTTGGAGAGGTCTGTATTCATCTGTGTCCGTGCGTACGTGCGTTTGTTCATCTGACTGTCTGGTTGTCTGACTGCCTTTGTTTAATCTTGCCAGGTGGAGAGTCAGGAGGGGATCCAGGGGAGCCAGGGGATGGCCACCGCTGAACAACTTTTTGGAGAGGTCTGTATTCATCTGTGTGCGTGCGTACGTGCGTGTGTTCATCTGACTGTCTGGTTGTCTGACTGGCTTTGTTTAATCCTCCACAGCCACAGCAATTAATTGAGCTCAGCGGAGAAGAAATCGATTTGATCCATCAGGCGCTGATGGACAATGTGGAGAATATTCCAGATCAAAACAACCTCGAGGGAACAGTTGATCGCAACCTCCGACAAATTAGAGAAAGCCAGGCGTCCAATAGTGCAACTTTGAGCGAAAGGCTTTGATCACGGTTGGGGGAATTCTGGGTCCCAAAATAAAAGATGTGACTTGGAGCCTTAAAAAAAGATGTTTGCATTGATTTTTCTGTCCTTTACACAATGAATGCCTTTGAAACTGCTATGGTATAATATGGTGTCAAATTAGCATTTTTTATTCTATATACAGTTAAGTGTTCCATCCCAAAAGGACACTCCATTTGGCAAAGACTCAAGAAAGGGAATGTGGTAAATTGTAAATTGAAAAAAGTAACGTCCATTTGGGTTAGACTTGGGCCGGCCTCTAGATATAGGTCAAGAGAGTAACCCTGGTACATATGGGGGTCATGCCAAAGTGACAAAGGACGTCCCAAAGAGACAGTCCTTTTGGCATAGACTTGGTTATTAAGGAAAGTCTATTTTGGGTTAGACTTGGGCCGGCCTCTAAATATAGGTCAAGAGAGTAACCCTGGTACATATGGATGTCATGCCTAAGTGGACAAGGATGTCCCAAAGAGACGGTCGATTTGGCATAGACTTGGGGAAAAAGGAAAGTCCATTTGGGTTAGACTTGGGCTGTTCTCTAGCTGTAGAATACAAACGTAACCCTTTTACATGTGGGGGTCATACCGTAGTGGACACGGACGTCCCAAAGAGACAGTCGTTTTGGCTTAGACTTGGTTATTAAGGAAAGTCTATTTGGGTTAGACTTGGGCCGTCCTCTAGTTATAGGTCAAGAGAGTAACCCTGGTACATACGGGGGTCATGCCGAAGTGGACAAGGACGTCCCAAAAAGACGGTCGATTTGGCATAGACTTAGGGAAAAAGGAAAGTCCATTTGGGTTAGACATGGGCCGTTTTCTGGCTGTAGAATACAAACGAAACACTTGTACATTTGGGGGTCATACCGTAGTGGACACGGACGTCCCAAAGAGACAGTCTATTTGGGCTAGACTTGGGACGGCCTCTAGATATAGGTCAAGAGAGTAACTCTGGTACATATGGGGGTCATGCCAAAGTGACAAAGGACGTCCCAAAGAGACAGTCCTTTTGGCATAGACTTGGTTAATAAGGAAAGTCTATTTAGGTTAGACTTGGGCCGGCCTCTAAATATAGGTCAAGAGAGTAACCCTGGTACATATGGATGTCATGCCCAAGTGGACAAGGACGTCCCAAAGAGACGGTCGATTTGGCATAGATATGGGGAAAAAGGAAAGTCCATTTGGGTTAGACTTGGGCTGTTCTCTAGCTGTAGAATACAAACGTAACCCTTTTACATGTGGGGGTCATACCGTAGTGGACACGGACGTCCCAAAGAGACAGTCGTTTTGGCATAGACTTGGTTAATAAGGAAAGTCTATTTGGGTTAGACTTGGGCCGTCCTCTAGTTATAGGTCAAGAGAGTAACCCTGGTACATACGGGGGTCATGCCGAAGTGGACAAGGACGTCCCAAAAAGACGGTCGATTTGGCATAGACTTGGGGAAAAAGGAAAGTCCATTTGGGTTAGACATGGGCCGTTTTCTGGCTGTAGAATACAAACGAAACACTTGTACATTTAGGGGTCATACCGTAGTGGACACGGACGTCCCAAAGAGACAGTCTATTTGGGTTAGACTTGGGCCGGCCTCTAGATATAGGTCAAGAGAGTAACCCTGGTACATATGGGGGTCATGCCAAAGTGACAAAGGACGTCCCAAAGAGACAGTCCTTTTGGCATAGACTTGGTTAATAAGGAAAGTCTATTTGCAAGCTGTGTATTATTCTTTTAGGGCATTGAAACATGACTATCTGACAACTGGTCCAGTTGGCATAGACTTGGTAAATTGTCAATGCCAAGTTGACAGTATATTTGGAATTGACAATCCCCTCCCCTCCCCAATTAGTCCACTTCGCAATTAGCAGCACCTGTGCAATCATACCTGCATGCACTTTGGCAGTGTTTAACTGAAGACAGGAGAGAGAGAGAGAGAGACAGAGAGAACTTGTTTGGAAGCATCATGCCTAACAATCTCAAACATGTAAGTTATGATCTGCGGAGATCTAAATAAACAAATAAAGTAAAGAACTTTAGCCAAAAACAGCAGATCTACAAGCTCACAACGCGTTGTGAGCTTGTAGATCGGCTATTTTTGGCAAAGAGGTATAGGTGTAGAGGGGGAAAAGATCTTTAAATCTTTGAATATATCTTTGTAAAATATTTGTAACTCAAAAGCTTGTAAAAATATTTGTTGTTGATTTTCGTTTTTGTTTTGTTTTTAGTAATATGCAGAAACCATTTAATGGAAGTTCAAATAGACTATATACAAGCTCCCAAAAAGTCAATTTAGCTTAATTTAATTGATGTTATGATTATACTATGAAAAATAGCAGATCTACAAGCTCACCGTGCAGCACCGATTGCCTCTGCGAGCTTGTAGATCTGCTATTTTTGAAAAATCGTCATTGTTTTTGCAAACGTTTGAATCTATCCTTGTAATAAGGAAAGTCTATTTGGGTTAGACTTGGGCTGTTCTCTAGCTGTAGAATACAAACGTAACCCTTTTACATGTGGGGGTCATGCCCAAGTGGACAAGGACGTCCCAAAAAATCGGTCGATTTGGCATACACTTGGGGAAAAAGGAAAGTCCATTTGGGTTAGAGATGGGCCGTTTTTTGGCTGTAAAATACAAACGAAACACTTGTACATTTGGGGGTCATACCGTAGTGGACAGGGATTTCCCAAAGAGACAGTCTATTTGGGTTAGACTTGGGCCGGCCTCTAGATATAGGTCAAGAGAGTAACCCTGGTACATATGGGGGTCATGCCAAAGTGACAAAGGACGTCCCAAAGAGACAGTCCTTTTGGCATAGACTTGGTTAATAAGGAAAGTCTATTTTGGGTTAGACTTGGGCCGGCCTCTAAATATAGCTCAAGAGAGTAACCCTGGTACATATGGATGTCATGCCTAAGTGGACAAGGACGTCCCAAAGAGACGGTCGATTTGGCATAGACTTGGGGAAAAAGGAAAGTCCATTTGGGTTAGACTTGGGCTGTTCTCTAGCTGTAGAATACAAACGTAACCCTTTTACATGTGGGGGTCATACCGTAGTGGACACGGACGTCCCAAAGAGACAGTCGTTTTGGCTTAGACTTGGTTAATAAGGAAAGTCTATTTGGGTTAGACTTGGGCCGTCCTCTAGTTATAGGTCAAGAGAGTAACCCTGGTACATACGGGGGTCATGCCGAAGTGGACAAGGACGTCCCAAAAAGACGGTCGATTTGGCATAGACTTGGGGAAAAAGGAAAGTCCATTTGGGTTAGACATGGGCCGTTTTCTGGCTGTAGAATACAAACGAAACACTTGTACATTTGCGGGTCATACCGTAGTGGACACGGACGTCCCAAAGAGACAGTCTATTTGGGCTAGACTTGGGCCGGCCTTTAGATATAGGTCAAGAGAGTAACTCTGGTACATATGGGGGTCATGCCAAAGTGACAAAGGACGTCCCAAAGAGACAGTCCTTTTGGCATAGACTTGGTTAATAAGGAAAGTCTATTTGGGTTAGACTTGGGCCGGCCTCTAAATATAGGTCAAGAGAGTAACCCTGGTACATATGGATGTCATGCCCAAGTGGACAAGGACGTCCCAAAGAGACGGTTGATTTGGCATAGACTTGGGGAAAAAGGAAAGTCCATTTGGGTTAGACTTGGGCTGTTCTCTAGCTGTAGAATACAAACGTAACCCTTTTACATGTGGGGGTCATACCGTAGTGGACACGGACGTCCCAAAGAGACAGTCGTTTTGGCATAAACTTGGTTAATAAGGAAAGTCTATTTGGGTTAGACTTGGGCCGTCCGCTAGTTATAGGTCAAGAGAGTAACCCTGGTACATACGGGGGTCATGCCGAAGTGGACAAGGACGTCCCAAAAAGACGGTCGATTTGGCATAGACTTGGGAAAAAGGAAAGTCCATTTGGGTTAGACATGGGCCGTTTTCTGGCTGTAGAATACAAACGAAACACTTGTACATTTAGGGGTCATACCGTAGTGGACACGGACGTCCCAAAGAGACAGTCTATTTGGGTTAGACTTGGGCCGGCCTCTAGATATAGGTCAAGAGAGTAACCCTGGTACATATGGGGGTCATGCCAAAGTGACAAAGGACGTCCCAAAGAGACAGTCCTTTTGGCATAGACTTGGTTAATAAGGAAAGTCTATTTGCAAGCTGTGTATTATTCTTTTAGGGCATTGAAACATGACTATCTGACAACTGGTCCAGTTGGCATAGACTTGGTAAATTGTCAATGCCAAGTTGACAGTATATTTGGAATTGACAATCCCCTCCCCTCCCCAATTAGTCCACTTCGCAATTAGCAGCACCTGTGCAATCATACCTGCAGTCACTTTGGCAGTGTTTAACTGAAGACAGGAGAGAGAGAGAGAGACAGAGAGAACTTGTTTGGAAGCATCATGCCTAACAATCTCAAACATGTAAGTTATGATCTGCGGAGATCTAAATAAACAAATAAAGTAAAGAACTTTAGCCAAAAACAGCAGATCTACAAGCTCACAACGCGTTGTGAGCTTGTAGATCGGCTATTTTTGGCAAAGAGGTATAGGTGTAGAGGGGGAAAAGATCTTTAAATCTTTGAATATATCTTTGTAAAATATTTGTAACTCAAAAGCTTGTAAAAATATTTGTTGTTGATTTTCGTTTTTGTTTTGTTTTTAGTAATATGCAGAAACCATTTAATGGAAGTTCAAATAGACTATATACAAGCTCCCAAAAAGTCAATTTAGCTTAATTTAATTGATGTTATGATTATACTATGAAAAATAGCAGATCTACAAGCTCACCGTGCAGCACCGATTGCCTCTGCGAGCTTGTAGATCTGCTATTTTTGAAAAATCGTCATTGTTTTTGCAAACGTTTGAATCTATCCTTGTAATAAGGAAAGTCTATTTGGGTTAGACTTGGGCTGTTCTCTAGCTGTAGAATACAAACGTAACCCTTTTACATGTGGGGGTCATGCCCAAGTGGACAAGGACGTCCCAAAAAATCGGTCGATTTGGCATACACTTGGGGAAAAAGGAAAGTCCATTTGGGTTAGAGATGGGCCGTTTTTTGGCTGTAAAATACAAACGAAACACTTGTACATTTGGGGGTCATACCGTAGTGGACAGGGATTTCCCAAAGAGACAGTCTATTTGGGTTAGACTTGGGCCGGCCTCTAGATATAGGTCAAGAGAGTAACCCTGGTACATATGGGGGTCATGCCAAAGTGACAAAGGACGTCCCAAAGAGACAGTCCTTTTGGCATAGACTTGGTTAATAAGGAAAGTCTATTTTGGGTTAGACTTGGGCCGGCCTCTAAATATAGGTCAAGAGAGTAACCCTGGTACATATGGATGTCATGCCTAAGTGGACAAGGACGTCCCAAAGAGACGGTCGATTTGGCATAGACTTGGGGAAAAAGGAAAGTCCATTTGGGTTAGACTTGGGCTGTTCTCTAGCTGTAGAATACAAACGTAACCCTTTTACATGTGGGGGTCATACCGTAGTGGACACGGACGTCCCAAAGAGACAGTCGTTTTGGCTTAGACTTGGTTAATAAGGAAAGTCTATTTGGGTTAGACTTGGGCCGTCCTCTAGTTATAGGTCAAGAGAGTAACCCTGGTACATACGGGGGTCATGCCGAAGTGGACAAGGACGTCCCAAAAAGACGGTCGATTTGGCATAGACTTGGGGAAAAAGGAAAGTCCATTTGGGTTAGACATGGGCCGTTTTCTGGCTGTAGAATACAAACGAAACACTTGTACATTTGCGGGTCATACCGTAGTGGACACGGACGTCCCAAAGAGACAGTCTATTTGGGCTAGACTTGGGCCGGCCTTTAGATATAGGTCAAGAGAGTAACTCTGGTACATATGGGGGTCATGCCAAAGTGACAAAGGACGTCCCAAAGAGACAGTCCTTTTGGCATAGACTTGGTTAATAAGGAAAGTCTATTTGGGTTAGACTTGGGCCGGCCTCTAAATATAGGTCAAGAGAGTAACCCTGGTACATATGGATGTCATGCCCAAGTGGACAAGGACGTCCCAAAGAGACGGTTGATTTGGCATAGACTTGGGGAAAAAGGAAAGTCCATTTGGGTTAGACTTGGGCTGTTCTCTAGCTGTAGAATACAAACGTAACCCTTTTACATGTGGGGGTCATACCGTAGTGGACACGGACGTCCCAAAGAGACAGTCGTTTTGGCATAAACTTGGTTAATAAGGAAAGTCTATTTGGGTTAGACTTGGGCCGTCCGCTAGTTATAGGTCAAGAGAGTAACCCTGGTACATACGGGGGTCATGCCGAAGTGGACAAGGACGTCCCAAAAAGACGGTCGATTTGGCATAGACTTGGGAAAAAGGAAAGTCCATTTGGGTTAGACATGGGCCGTTTTCTGGCTGTAGAATACAAACGAAACACTTGTACATTTAGGGGTCATACCGTAGTGGACACGGACGTCCCAAAGAGACAGTCTATTTGGGTTAGACTTGGGCCGGCCTCTAGATATAGGTCAAGAGAGTAACCCTGGTACATATGGGGGTCATGCCAAAGTGACAAAGGACGTCCCAAAGAGACAGTCCTTTTGGCATAGACTTGGTTAATAAGGAAAGTCTATTTGCAAGCTGTGTATTATTCTTTTAGGGCATTGAAACATGACTATCTGACAACTGGTCCAGTTGGCATAGACTTGGTAAATTGTCAATGCCAAGTTGACAGTATATTTGGAATTGACAATCCCCTCCCCTCCCCAATTAGTCCACTTCGCAATTAGCAGCACCTGTGCAATCATACCTGCAGTCACTTTGGCAGTGTTTAACTGAAGACAGGAGAGAGAGAGAGAGACAGAGAGAACTTGTTTGGAAGCATCATGCCTAACAATCTCAAACATGTAAGTTATGATCTGCGGAGATCTAAATAAACAAATAAAGTAAAGAACTTTAGCCAAAAACAGCAGATCTACAAGCTCACAACGCGTTGTGAGCTTGTAGATCGGCTATTTTTGGCAAAGAGGTATAGGTGTAGAGGGGGAAAAGATCTTTAAATCTTTGAATATATCTTTGTAAAATATTTGTAACTCAAAAGCTTGTAAAAATATTTGTTGTTGATTTTCGTTTTTGTTTTGTTTTTAGTAATATGCAGAAACCATTTAATGGAAGTTCAAATAGACTATACACAAGCTCCCAAAAAGTCAATTTAGCTTAATTTAATTGATGTTATGATTATACTATGAAAAATAGCAGATCTACAAGCTCACCGTGCAGCACCGATTGCCTCTGCGAGCTTGTAGATCTGCTATTTTTGAAAAATCGTCATTGTTTTTGCAAACGTTTGAATCTATCCTTGTAATAAGGAAAGTCTATTTGGGTTAGACTTGGGCTGTTCTCTAGCTGTAGAATACAAACGTAACCCTTTTACATGTGGGGGTCATGCCCAAGTGGACAAGGACGTCCCAAAAAATCGGTCGATTTGGCATACACTTGGGGAAAAAGGAAAGTCCATTTGGGTTAGAGATGGGCCGTTTTTTGGCTGTAAAATACAAACGAAACACTTGTACATTTGGGGGTCATACCGTAGTGGACAGGGATTTCCCAAAGAGACAGTCTATTTGGGTTAGACTTGGGCCGGCCTCTAGATATAGGTCAAGAGAGTAACCCTGGTACATATGGGGGTCATGCCAAAGTGACAAAGGACGTCCCAAAGAGACAGTCCTTTTGGCATAGACTTGGTTAATAAGGAAAGTCTATTTTGGGTTAGACTTGGGCCGGCCTCTAAATATAGGTCAAGAGAGTAACCCTGGTACATATGGATGTCATGCCTAAGTGGACAAGGACGTCCCAAAGAGACGGTCGATTTGGCATAGACTTGGGGAAAAAGGAAAGTCCATTTGGGTTAGACTTGGGCTGTTCTCTAGCTGTAGAATACAAACGTAACCCTTTTACATGTGGGGGTCATACCGTAGTGGACACGGACGTCCCAAAGAGACAGTCGTTTTGGCTTAGACTTGGTTAATAAGGAAAGTCTATTTGGGTTAGACTTGGGCCGTCCTCTAGTTATAGGTCAAGAGAGTAACCCTGGTACATACGGGGGTCATGCCGAAGTGGACAAGGACGTCCCAAAAAGACGGTCGATTTGGCATAGACTTGGGGAAAAAGGAAAGTCCATTTGGGTTAGACATGGGCCGTTTTCTGGCTGTAGAATACAAACGAAACACTTGTACATTTGCGGGTCATACCGTAGTGGACACGGACGTCCCAAAGAGACAGTCTATTTGGGCTAGACTTGGGCCGGCCTTTAGATATAGGTCAAGAGAGTAACTCTGGTACATATGGGGGTCATGCCAAAGTGACAAAGGACGTCCCAAAGAGACAGTCCTTTTGGCATAGACTTGGTTAATAAGGAAAGTCTATTTGGGTTAGACTTGGGCCGGCCTCTAAATATAGGTCAAGAGAGTAACCCTGGTACATATGGATGTCATGCCCAAGTGGACAAGGACGTCCCAAAGAGACGGTTGATTTGGCATAGACTTGGGGAAAAAGGAAAGTCCATTTGGGTTAGACTTGGGCTGTTCTCTAGCTGTAGAATACAAACGTAACCCTTTTACATGTGGGGGTCATACCGTAGTGGACACGGACGTCCCAAAGAGACAGTCGTTTTGGCATAAACTTGGTTAATAAGGAAAGTCTATTTGGGTTAGACTTGGGCCGTCCGCTAGTTATAGGTCAAGAGAGTAACCCTGGTACATACGGGGGTCATGCCGAAGTGGACAAGGACGTCCCAAAAAGACGGTCGATTTGGCATAGACTTGGGAAAAAGGAAAGTCCATTTGGGTTAGACATGGGCCGTTTTCTGGCTGTAGAATACAAACGAAACACTTGTACATTTAGGGGTCATACCGTAGTGGACACGGACGTCCCAAAGAGACAGTCTATTTGGGTTAGACTTGGGCCGGCCTCTAGATATAGGTCAAGAGAGTAACCCTGGTACATATGGGGGTCATGCCAAAGTGACAAAGGACGTCCCAAAGAGACAGTCCTTTTGGCATAGACTTGGTTAATAAGGAAAGTCTATTTGCAAGCTGTGTATTATTCTTTTAGGGCATTGAAACATGACTATCTGACAACTGGTCCAGTTGGCATAGACTTGGTAAATTGTCAATGCCAAGTTGACAGTATATTTGGAATTGACAATCCCCTCCCCTCCCCAATTAGTCCACTTCGCAATTAGCAGCACCTGTGCAATCATACCTGCAGTCACTTTGGCAGTGTTTAACTGAAGACAGGAGAGAGAGAGAGAGACAGAGAGAACTTGTTTGGAAGCATCATGCCTAACAATCTCAAACATGTAAGTTATGATCTGCGGAGATCTAAATAAACAAATAAAGTAAAGAACTTTAGCCAAAAACAGCAGATCTACAAGCTCACAACGCGTTGTGAGCTTGTAGATCGGCTATTTTTGGCAAAGAGGTATAGGTGTAGAGGGGGAAAAGATCTTTAAATCTTTGAATATATCTTTGTAAAATATTTGTAACTCAAAAGCTTGTAAAAATATTTGTTGTTGATTTTCGTTTTTGTTTTGTTTTTAGTAATATGCAGAAACCATTTAATGGAAGTTCAAATAGACTATATACAAGCTCCCAAAAAGTCAATTTAGCTTAATTTAATTTATGTTATGATCATACTATGAAAAATAGCAGATCTACAAGCTCACCGTGCAGCACCGATTGCCTCTGCGAGCTTGTAGATCTGCTATTTTTGAAAAATCGTCATTGTTTTTGCAAACGTTTGAATCTATCCTTGTAATAAGGAAAGTCTATTTGGGTTAGACTTGGGCTGTTCTCTAGCTGTAGAATACAAACGTAACCCTTTTACATGTGGGGGTCATGCCCAAGTGGACAAGGACGTCCCAAAAAATCGGTCGATTTGGCATACACTTGGGGAAAAAGGAAAGTCCATTTGGGTTAGAGATGGGCCGTTTTTTGGCTGTAAAATACAAACGAAACACTTGTACATTTGGGGGTCATACCGTAGTGGACAGGGATTTCCCAAAGAGACAGTCTATTTGGGTTAGACTTGGGCCGGCCTCTAGATATAGGTCAAGAGAGTAACCCTGGTACATATGGGGGTCATGCCAAAGTGACAAAGGACGTCCCAAAGAGACAGTCCTTTTGGCATAGACTTGGTTAATAAGGAAAGTCTATTTTGGGTTAGACTTGGGCCGGCCTCTAAATATAGGTCAAGAGAGTAACCCTGGTACATATGGATGTCATGCCTAAGTGGACAAGGACGTCCCAAAGAGACGGTCGATTTGGCATAGACTTGGGGAAAAAGGAAAGTCCATTTGGGTTAGACTTGGGCTGTTCTCTAGCTGTAGAATACAAACGTAACCCTTTTACATGTGGGGGTCATACCGTAGTGGACACGGACGTCCCAAAGAGACAGTCGTTTTGGCTTAGACTTGGTTAATAAGGAAAGTCTATTTGGGTTAGACTTGGGCCGTCCTCTAGTTATAGGTCAAGAGAGTAACCCTGGTACATACGGGGGTCATGCCGAAGTGGACAAGGACGTCCCAAAAAGACGGTCGATTTGGCATAGACTTGGGGAAAAAGGAAAGTCCATTTGGGTTAGACATGGGCCGTTTTCTGGCTGTAGAATACAAACGAAACACTTGTACATTTGCGGGTCATACCGTAGTGGACACGGACGTCCCAAAGAGACAGTATATTTGGGCTAGACTTGGGCCGGCCTTTAGATATAGGTCAAGAGAGTAACTCTGGTACATATGGGGGTCATGCCAAAGTGACAAAGGACGTCCCAAAGAGACAGTCCTTTTGGCATAGACTTGGTTAATAAGGAAAGTCTATTTGGGTTAGACTTGGGCCGGCCTCTAAATATAGGTCAAGAGAGTAACCCTGGTACATATGGATGTCATGCCCAAGTGGACAAGGACGTCCCAAAGAGACGGTCGATTTGGCATAGACTTGGGGAAAAAGGAAAGTCCATTTGGGTTAGACTTGGGCTGTTCTCTAGCTGTAGAATACAAACGTAACCCTTTTACATGTGGGGGTCATACCGTAGTGGACACGGACGTCCCAAAGAGACAGTCGTTTTGGCATAGACTTGGTCAATAAGGAAAGTCTATTTGGGTTAGACTTGGGCCGTCCGCTAGTTATAGGTCAAGAGAGTAACCCTGGTACATACGGGGGTCATGCCGAAGTGGACAAGGACGTCCCAAAAAGACGGTCGATTTGGCATAGACTTGGGAAAAAGGAAAGTCCATTTGGGTTAGACATGGGCTGTTTTCTGGCTGTAGAATACAAACGAAACACTTGTACATTTAGGGGTCATACCGTAGTGGACACGGACGTCCCAAAGAGACAGTCTATTTGGGTTAGACTTGGGCCGGCCTCTAGATATAGGTCAAGAGAGTAACCCTGGTACATATGGGGGTCATGCCAAAGTGACAAAGGACGTCCCAAAGAGACAGTCAATTTGGCATGACTTGGGGAAAAAAAGGAAATAATTTTGGCATGACATGGGCCGGCCTCGACTGGTACATGTGGGGGTCAAACCCAAGTGGACACGGATGTCCCAAAGAGACAGTCAATTTGAAATAGACTTGGGGAAAAAAGGAAAGTCCATTTGGGTTAGACTTAGGCCGGCCTCTAGCCATAGGTCAAGAGAGTAACCCTGGTGCATTTGGGGGTCATACCCAAGTGGACACGGACGTCCCAAAGAGACAGTCAATTTGAAATAGACTTGGGGAAAAAAGGAAAGTCCATTTGGGTTAGACTTGGGCCGGCCTCTAGCCATAAGTCAAGAGAGTAACCCTGGTACATTATTTGGAAACAATTGTGTACCAAAGCTGCAAACGCCTCACAACGCCTCGCAGCGCGAGACGTTGTGAGCTTGTAGATCGGCTATTTTTGGCAAAGAGGTATAGGTGTTCCTTAGAGGTCTGTATTCATCTGTGTGTGTGTGTGTGTGTGTGTGCGTGCGTGTGTCCATCTGATTGTCTGGTTGTCTGACTGCCTTTGTTTAATCTCGCCAGGTGGAGAGTCAGGAGGGGATCCAGGGGAGCCATGGGATGGCCACCGCTGAACAACTTTTTGGAGAGGTCTGTATTCATCTGTGTGCGTGCGTACGTGCGTTTGTTCATCTGACTGTCTGGTTGTCTGACTGCCTTTGTTTAATCTCGCCAGGTGGAGAGTCAGGAGGGGATCCAGGGGAGCCAGGGGATGGCCACCGCTGAACAACTTTTTGGAGAGGTCTGTATTCATCTGTGTGCGTGCGTACGTGCGTTTGTTCATCTGACTGTCTGGTTGTCTGACTGCCTTTGTTTAATCTCGCCAGGTGGAGAGTCAGGAGGGGATCCAGGGGAGCCAGGGGATGGCCACCGCTGAACAACTTTTTGGAGAGGTCTGTATTCATCTGTGTGCGTGCGTACGTGCGTTTGTTCATCTGACTGTCTGGTTGTCTGACTGCCTTTGTTTAATCTCGCCAGGTGGAGAGTCAGGAGGGGATCCAGGGGAGCCAGGGGATGGCCACCGCTGAACAACTTTTTGGAGAGGTCTGTATTCATCTGTGTGCGTGCGTACGTGCGTTTGTTCATCTGACTGTCTGGTTGTCTGACTGCCTTTGTTTAATCTCGCCAGGTGGAGAGTCAGGAGGGGATCCAGGGGAGCCAGGGGATGGCCACCGCTGAACAACTTTTTGGAGAGGTCTGTATTCATCTGTGTGCGTGCGTACGTGCGTTTGTTCATCTGACTGTCTGGTTGTCTGACTGCCTTTGTTTAATCTCGCCAGGTGGAGAGTCAGGAGGGGATCCAGGGGAGCCAGGGGATGGCCACCGCTGAACAACTTTTTGGAGAGGTCTGTATTCATCTGTGTGCGTGCGTACGTGCGTTTGTTCATCTGACTGTCTGGTTGTCTGACTGCCTTTGTTTAATCTCGCCAGGTGGAGAGTCAGGAGGGGATCCAGGGGAGCCAGGGGATGGCCACCGCTGAACAACTTTTTGGAGAGGTCTGTATTAATCTGTGTGCGTGCGTACGTGCGTTTGTTCATCTGACTGTCTGGTTGTCTGACTGCCTTTGTTTAATCTCGCCAGGTGGAGAGTCAGGAGGGGATCCAGGGGAGCCAGGGGATGGCCACCGCTGAACAACTTTTTGGAGAGGTCTGTATTCATCTGTGTGCGTGCGTACACAATGAATGCCTTTGAAACTGCTATGGTATAATATGGTGTCAAATTAGCATTTTTTATTTTATATACAGTTAAGTGTTCCATCCCAAAAGGACACTCCATTTGGCAAAGACTCAAGAATAGGGAATGTGGTAAATTGTAAATTGAAAAAAGTAACGTCCATTTGGGTTAGACTTGGGCCGGCCTCTAGATATAGGTCAAGAGAGTAACTCTGGTACATATGGGGGTCATGCCAAAGTGACAAAGGACGTCCCAAAGAGACAGTCCTTTTGGCATAGACTTGGTTAATAAGGAAAGTCTATTTGGGTTAGACTTGGGCCGGCCTCTAAATATAGGTCAAGAGAGTAACCCTGGTACATATGGATGTCATGCCCAAGTGGACAAGGACGTCCCAAAGAGACGGTCGATTTGGCATAGATATGGGGAAAAAGGAAAGTCCATTTGGGTTAGACTTGGGCTGTTCTCTAGCTGTAGAATACAAACGTAACCCTTTTACATGTGGGGGTCATACCGTAGTGGACACGGACGTCCCAAAGAGACAGTCGTTTTGGCATAGACTTGGTTAATAAGGAAAGTCTATTTGGGTTAGACTTGGGCCGTCCGCTAGTTATAGGTCAAGAGAGTAACCCTGGTACACACGGGGGTCATGCCGAAGTGGACAAGGACGTCCCAAAAAGACGGTCGATTTGGCATAGACTTGGGGGAAAAGGAAAGCCCATTTGGGGTAGACATGGGCCGTTTTCTGGCTGTAGAATACAAACGTAACCCTTTTACATGTGGGGGTCATACCGTAGTGGACACGGACGTCCCAAAGAGACAGTCGTTTTGGCATAGACTTGGTTAATAAGGAAAGTCTATTTGGGTTAGACTTGGGCCGTCCGCTAGTTATAGGTCAAGAGAGTAACCCTGGTACATACGGGGGTCATGCCAGAGTGGACAAGGACGTCCCAAAAAGACGGTCGATTTGGCATAGACTTGGGAAAAAGGAAAGTCCATTTGGGTTAGACATGGGCTGTTTTCTGGCTGTAGAATACAAACGAAACACTTGTACATTTAGGGGTCATACCGTAGTGGACACGGACGTCCCAAAGAGACAGTCTATTTGGGTTAGACTTGGGCCGGCCTCTAGATATAGGTCAAGAGAGTAACCCTGGTACATATGGGGGTCATGCCAAAGTGACAAAGGACGTCCCAAAGAGACAGTCCTTTTGGCATAGACTTGGTTAATAAGGAAAGTCTATTTGGGTTAGACTTGGGCCGGCCTCTAGATATAGGTCAAGAGAGTAACCCTGGTACATGTGGGGGTCATACTCAAGTGGACACGGACGTCCCAAAGAGACAGTCAATTTGGTATGACTTGGGGAAAAAAGGAAATAATTTTGGCATGACATGGGCCGGCCTCGACTGGTACATGTGGGGGTCAAACCCAAGTGGACACGGATGTCCCAAAGAGACAGTCAATTTGAAATAGACTTGGGGAAAAAAGGAAAGTCCATTTGGGTTAGACTTAGGCCGGCCTCTAGCCATAGGTCAAGAGAGTAACCCTGGTGCATTTGGGGGTAATACCCAAGTGGACACGGACGTCCCAAAGAGACAGTCAATTTGAAATAGACTTGGGGAAAAAAGGAAAGTCCATTTGGGTTAGACTTGGGCCGGCCTCTAGCCATAAGTCAAGAGAGTAACCCTGGTACATTATTTGGAAACAATTGTGTACCAAAGCTGCAAACGCCTCACAACGCCTCGCAGCGCGAGACGTTGTGAGCTTGTAGATCGGCTATTTTTGGCAAAGAGGTATAGGTGTTCCTTAGAGGTCTGTATTCATCTGTGTGTGTGTGTGTGTGTGTGTGTGCGTGCGTGTGTCCATCTGATTGTCTGGTTGTCTGACTGCCTGTGTTTAATCTCGCCAGGTGGAGAGTCAGGAGGGGATCCAGGGGAGCCAGGGGATGGCCACCGCTGAACAACTTTTTGGAGAGGTCTGTATTCATCTGTGTGCGTGCGTACACAATGAATGCCTTTGAAACTGCTATGGTATAATATGGTGTCAAATTAGCATTTTTTATTCTATATACAGTTAAGTGTTCCATCCCAAAAGGACACTCCATTTGGCAAAGACTCAAGAAAGGGAATGTGGTAAATTGTAAATTGAAAAAAGTAACGTCCATTTGGGTTAGACTTGGGCCGGCCTCTAGATATAGGTCAAGAGAGTAACTCTGGTACATATGGGGGTCATGCCAAAGTGACAAAGGACGTCCCAAAGAGACAGTCCTTTTGGCATAGACTTGGTTAATAAGGAAAGTCTATTTGGGTTAGACTTGGGCCGGCCTCTAAATATAGGTCAAGAGAGTAACCCTGGTACATATGGATGTCATGCACAAGTGGACAAGGACGTCCCAAAGAGACGGTCGATTTGGCATAGACTTGGGGAAAAAGGAAAGTCCATTTGGGTTAGACTTGGGCTGTTCTCTAGCTGTAGAATACAAACGTAACCCTTTTACATGTGGGGGTCATACCGTAGTGGACACGGACGTCCCAAAGAGACAGTCGTTTTGGCATAGACTTGGTTAATAAGGAAAGTCTATTTGGGTTAGACTTGGCCCGTCCGATCTAAATAAACAAATAAACAGCAGATCTACAAGCTCACAACGCCTCGCAGTGCGAGGCGTTTTGAGTTTTTAGATCGGCTATTTTTGGCAAAAAGGTATAGGTGTAGAGGGGGAAAAGATCTTTAAATCTTTAAATGTATCTTTGTAAAATATTTGTAACTCAAAAGCTAGTAAAAATCTTTTTTGTTGATTTTCGTTTTTGTTTTGTTTTTCGTAATACGCAGAAACCATTTAATGGAAGTTCAAATAGACTATATACAAGCTCCCAAAAAGTCAATTTAGCTTAATTTAATTTATGTTATGATTATACTATGAAAAATAGCAGATCTACAGGCTCACCGTGCAGCACCGATTGCCTCTGCGAGCTTGTAGATCTGCTATTTTTGAAAAATCGTCATTGTTTTTGCAAACGTTTGAATGTATCTTTGTAAAATATTTTTCACTCAAATATTATTTTCTGGTGGGTCCCTGGATTTTTTTAGATTGCATTGGAGTAACAGAGGACACTTATAATGCATTGAGACACTTTTAATTAACTAGGGATCATTTTCGGCATCGCTATGTTGCCAAATTGACTGATTACTTGGCATGGCCGTTTCCCAGGTCAATGCGAAATTGACTGTCCTTTTCCATTGTAACAAATGTCAACTTGGCATAGACCTTTCCCATGTCAATGCAAAATTGACTGTCCTTTTCCATTGTAACAAATGTCAACTTGGCATAGACTTTTCCCAAGTCTATTCCAAAATGACTGTCCTATTCAACGTACCATATGTCATCTTGGCATGACCCTTTCCCATGTCAATGCCAATTTGACAATCCTTTTGAAATGTACAATGACATTGGATTGCATATAGTGATGCAAGTCCCTCAGTGTTTGACAAAAGGGACACCATTCTAAGCCAATGCACTTTTTTAAAGCAGTGTTATTGTGGTTTCAGGGGAAGAAGCCATCGAAAGCGGCCGGTAGAAAAAAAACGGAAAAAGCCCCCTGCCCCTTCCCCGAGTGTCGTAGGGTTTTGGCCGACATGAAGGCACACCTCAGCAAAAAACACCTGATGAAGAACCCTGAGGAAAGAGTGATTTTCCTGAAGTTGGCCAGGGGGAGGATTCACATTTCAAAGGTTCCTTGCCCCACGTGCGGGATAAAAACTGCAAAGGTCGAAAGGCATTGGGAGATGCATTTAAAGGGGGAGAAGGACCGAGAAGAGCGCGCCCGCAATCGCAGGCTCCTCTTACACCTCGCCACCTGGGAGGAGGTGAAAAGATTGGTAGGAGCGCTGCGGGCCTCTGCCCCAGCAGTAGCAGTGGTCACAGAATTCGATTTGATTGAAGGAACCCCGCCGGTTCCCCAGGAAGTTCCCCAGGAAGCCCCGGTTCCTGGTCCCTCTGGGGGACCTCCCATCTCCCCCAGAGGACCGAACCCCTCCCCTAAAACTCCATGTATGTCTCCCGCATGCCTGCGCAGGCGGAAGAGAGCCAGGGCGACCCTTTTGGAGCTGGAAGAAACCAATGAAAGGCTGCAGCGTTGGAAGGCAAAATTTCGGGCCTTGCAGCGTTCTTTAGAGGTCTGTATTCATCTGTGTGTGTGCGTGCGTGTGTCCATCTAGCTGTCTGGTTGTCTGACTGCCTTTGTTTAATCTCGCCAGGTGGAGCCTCGCAAGGAGGGCCGTGATGGTGCCAGAGAGGCCAAAAGGAAACAGAGTGTTGGAAAGGTCTGTAATCTGTCTGTCTGTCTGTCTGTCTGTCTGTCTGTCTGTCTGTCTGTCTGTCTATCTGTCTGATTGTCTTACTTTCCAACTGACTGTTTCCCATGTTGTTTATGCATGTCTGTTTTTCCTAATTGTACAGGAACAACGAGCGACAACCATTAGGGGTGGGGAGCCGCCCAGGAAGCGGCATGCTGGAGAGGTCTGTATGCATCTGTGTGCGTGCGTGCGTGTTTCCATCTGACTGTCTGGTTGTCTGACTGCCTTTGTTTAATCACGCCAGGTGGAGCCTCGCAAGGAGGGCCGTGATGGTGCGAGAGAGGCCAAAAGGAAACACAGTGTTGAAAAGGTCTGTAATCTGTCTGTCTGTCTGTCTGTCTGTCTGTCTATCTATCTGTCTGATTGTCTTACTTTCCAACTGACTGTTTCCCATGTTGTTTATGCATGTCTATTTTTCCTAATTGTACAGGAACCACGAGCGACAACCGCTACGGGTGGGCCGAAGAAGCGGCGTGCTGTAAAGGTCTGTATTCATCGGTGTGCGTGTGTGAGTGTGTCCCTCTGGTTGTCTGACTGCCTTTGTCTAATCTCGCATGGTAAAGAGTGGCGATGGGAGGAAGAAGGCCAAGAGAGGGCCTTCCTTAGAGGTCTGTATTCATCTGTGTGTGTGTGTGTGTGTGTGTGTGTGTGTGTGTGTGTGTGCGTGCGTGCGTGTGTCCATCTGATTGTCTGGTTGTCTGACTGCCTTTGTTTAATCTCGCCAGGTGGAGAGTCAGGAGGGGATCCAGGGGAGCCAGGGGATGGCCACCGCTGAACAACTTTTTGGAGAGGTCTGTATTCATCTGTGTGCGTGCGTACGTGCGTTTGTTCATCTGACTGTCTGGTTGTCTGACTGCCTTTGTTTAATCTCGCCAGGTGGAGAGTCAGGAGGGGATCCAGGGGAGCCAGGGGATGGCCACCGCTGAACAACTTTTTGGAGAGGTCTGTATTCATCTGTGTGCGTGCGTACGTGCGTGTGTTCATCTGACTGTCTGGTTGTCTGACTGGCTTTGTTTAATCCTCCACAGCCACAGCAATTAATTAAGCTCAGCGGAGAAGAAATCGATTTGATCCATCAGGCGATGGACAATGTGGAGAATATTCCAGATCAAAACAACCTCGAGGGAACAGTTGATCGCAACCTCCGACAAATTAGAGAAAGCCATGCGTCCAATAGTGCAACTTTGAGCGAAAGGCTTTGATCACGTTTGGGGGAATTCTGGGTCCCAAAATAAAAGATGTGGCTTGGAGCCTTAAAAAAAGATGTTTGCATTGATTTTTCTGTCCTTTACACAATGAATGCCTTTGAAACTGCTATGGTATAATATGGTGTCAAATTAGCATTTTTTATTCTATATACAGTTAAGTGTTCCATCCCAAAAGGACACTCCATTTGGCAAAGACTCAAGAAAGGGAATGTGGTAAATTGTAAATTGAAAAAAGTAACGTCCATTTGGGTTAGACTTGGGCCGGCCTCTAGATATAGGTCAAGAGAGTAACCCTGGTACATATGGGGGTCATGCCAAAGTGACAAAGGACGTCCCAAAGAGACAGTCCTTTTGGCATAGACTTGGTTATTAAGGAAAGTCTATTTTGGGTTAGACTTGGGCCGGCATCTAAATATAGGTCAAGAGAGTAACCCTGGTACATATGGATGTCATGCCTAAGTGGACAAGGATGTCCCAAAGAGACGGTCGATTTGGCATAGACTTGGGGAAAAAGGAAAGTCCATTTGGGTTAGACTTGGGCTGTTCTCTAGCTGTAGAATACAAACGTAACCCTTTTACATGTGGGGGTCATACCGTAGTGGACACGGACGTCCCAAAGAGACAGTCGTTTTGGCTTAGACTTGGTTATTAAGGAAAGTCTATTTGGGTTAGACTTGGGCCGTCCTCTAGTTATAGGTCAAGAGAGTAACCCTGGTACATACGGGGGTCATGCCGAAGTGGACAAGGACGTCCCAAAAAGACGGTCGATTTGGCATAGACTTAGGGAAAAAGGAAAGTCCATTTGGGTTAGACATGGGCCGTTTTCTGGCTGTAGAATACAAACGAAACACTTGTACATTTGGGGGTCATACCGTAGTGGACACGGACGTCCCAAAGAGACAGTCTATTTGGGCTAGACTTGGGCCGGCCTCTAGATATAGGTCAAGAGAGTAACTCTGGTACATATGGGGGTCATGCCAAAGTGACAAAGGACGTCCCAAAGAGACAGTCCTTATGGCATAGACTTGGTTAATAAGGAAAGTCTATTTGGGTTAGACTTGGGCCGGCCTCTAAATATAGGTCAAGAGAGTAACCCTGGTACATATGGATGTCATGCCCAAGTGGACAAGGACGTCCCAAAGAGACGGTCGATTTGGCATAGATATGGGGAAAAAGGAAAGTCCATTTGGGTTAGACTTGGGCTGTTCTCTAGCTGTAGAATACAAACGTAACCCTTTTACATGTGGGGGTCATACCGTAGTGGACACGGACGTCCCAAAGAGATAGTCGTTTTGGCATAGACTTGGTTAATAAGGAAAGTCTATTTGGGTTAGACTTGGGCCGTCCGCTAGTTATAGGTCAAGAGAGTAACCCTGGTACATACGGGGGTCATGCCGAAGTGGACAAGGACGTCCCAAAAAGACGGTCGATTTGGCATAGACTTGGGGAAAAAGGAAAGCCCATTTGGGTTAGACATGGGCCGGCCTCAAGCTGTAGGTTACAAATGTATCCCTGGTACATGTGGGGGTCATACTCAAGTGGACACGGACGTCCCAAAGAGACAGTCGATTTGGCATGACTTGGGGAAAAAAGGAAATAATTTTGGCATGACATGGGCCGGCCTCGACTGGTACATGTGGGGGTCAAACCCAAGTGGACACGGATGTCCCAAAGAGACAGTCAATTTGAAATAGACTTGGGGAAAAAAGGAAAGTCCATTTGGGTTACACTTAGGCCGGCCTCTAGCCATAGGTCAAGAGAGTAACCCTGGTGCATTTGGGGGTCATACCCAAGTGGACACGAACGTCCCAAGGAGACAGTCAATTTGAAATAGACTTGGGGAAAAAAGGAAAGTCCATTTGGGTTAGACTTGGGCCGGCCTCTAGCCATAAGTCAAGAGAGTAACCCTGGTACATTATTTGGAAACAATTGTGTACCAAAGCTACAAACGCCTCACAACGCCTCGCAGCGCGAGGCGTTGTGAGCTTGTAGATCGGCTATTTTTGGCAAAGAGGTATAGGTGTAGAGGGGGAAAAGATCTTTAAATCTTTGAATGTATCTTTGTAAAATATTTGTAACTCAAAAGCTTGTAAAAATATTTGTTGTTGATTTTCGTTTTTGTTTTGTTTTTAGTAATATGCAGGAACCATTTAATGGAAGTTCAAATAAACTATATACAAGCTCCCAAAAAGTCAATTTAGCTTAATTTAATTTATGTTATGATTATACTATGAAAAATAGCAGATCTACAAGCTCACCGTGCAGCACCGATTGCCTCTGCGAGCTTGTAGATCTGCTATTTTTGAAAAATCGTCATTGTTTTTGCAAACGTTTGAATCTATCCTTGTAAAATATTTTTCACTCAAATATTAGTTTCTGGTGGGTCCCTGGATTTTTTTTTATGTTTACATTGGAGTAACAGAGGACACTTATAATGCATTGAGACACTTTTAATTAACTAGGGATCATTTTCAGCATCGCTATGTTGCCAAATTGACTGATTACTTGGCATGGCCGTTTCCAAGGTCAATGCAGAGTTGACTGTCGTTTCCCATTGTAACAAATGTCAACCTGGCATATACTTTTCCCATGTCTATTCCAAAATGACTGTCCTATTCAACGTACCATATGTCATCTTGGCATGACCCTTTCCCATGTCAAAGCCAATTTGACGATCCTTTTGAAATGTACAATGACATTGGATTGCATATAGTGATGCAAGTCCCTCAGTGTTTGACAAAAGGGACACCATTCTAAGCCAATGCACTTTTTTAAAGCAGTGTTATTGTGGTTTCAGGGGAAGGCCAAGAAGCCATCGAAAACGGCAAAAAGAAAGAATCCAGAAAAAGCCCCCTGCCCCTTCCCTAAGTGTCGTAAAGTTGTGGCCGACATGAAGCGACACCTGAAAAAAACCCACCTAATGAAGAACCCTGAAGAAATTGTCATTTTCCTTAAGTTGGCCAGGGGGAGGATCCGCATTGACCAGGTTCCTTGCCCCACGTGCCAAAAAAAAACAGCCAAAGTGGAAAGGCACATGGAAATACATATAAAGGGGGAGAAGGACCCTGAAGAGCGGGCCCGCACTCGCAGGCTCCTCTTGCACCTCGCCACCTGGGAGGAGGTGAAGAGATTAATTGGAGCGCTGCGGGCCTCTGCCCCAGCAGATGCAGTGGTCTCCAAGTTTGATCTAATTGAAGGAACCCCGCCGGTTCCCCAGGTAGTTCCCCAGCTAGCCCCGGTTCCTGGTCCCTCTGGGGGACCTCCCATCTCCCCCAGAGGACCGAACCCCTCCCCAAATACTCCATGTAGCTCTGCCGCATGCCTGCGCAGGCGGAAGAGATCCAAGGCGACCCTTCTGGAAATGGAGGAAACAATTAAAAAGCTGGAGCGGGACAAAGAGCATTGGAAGGCAAAATATCGTGCCATGCAGCGTTCTTTAGAGGTCTGTATTCATCTGTGTGTGTGCGTGCGTGTGTCCATCTAGCTGTCTGGTTGTCTGACTGCCTTTGTTTAATCTCGCCAGGTGGATCCTCGCAAGGAGGGCCGCGATGGTGAGAGGGAGGCCAAAATGAAGCCGCGTGTCGGAAAGGTCTTTAATCTGTCTGTCTGTCTGTCTATCTGTCTGATTGTCTTACTTTCCAACTGGCTGTTTCCCATGTTGTTTATGCATGTCTGTTTTTCCTAATTGTACAGGAACCACGAGCGACAACCGCTAGGGGTGGGGAGCCGCCCAGGAAGCGGCAAGCTGGAGATGTCTGTATTCATCTGTGTGCGTGCGTGCGTGTTTCCATCTGACTGTCTGGTTGTCTGACTGCCTTTGTTTAATCTCGCATGGTAAAGAGTGGCGATAGGAGGAAGAAGGCCAAGAGAGGGCCTTCCTTAGAGGTCTGTATTCATCTGTGTGTGTGTGTGCGTGCGTGTGTCCATCTGATTGTCTGGTTGTCTGACTGCCTTTGTTTAATCTCGTCAGGTGGAGAGTCAGGAGGGGATCCAAGGGAGCCAGGGGATGGCCACCGGAGAGGCCACCGCAGAACACATTTTTGGAGAGGTCTGTATTCATCTGTGTGCGTGCGTACGTGCGTTTGTTCATCTGACTGTCTGGTTGTCTGACTGGCTTTGTTTAATCCTCCACAGCCACATTAATTCTTAGAGCTCAGAGGTGAAGATATTGATTTGATCCAGCAGACACTGACTCCCATCCTCACTGTGGAGATTATTCCTGATCACATCAACCTGCGAGGGAACAGTTGATCGCTACCTCCAAGAAATAAGAGAAAGCCATGCGTCTGGAATTAGTCCACAATTCAGTAGTCCACTTTTGAGCGAAAGGCTCAGATCTCGGTTAGGGCCTTTCTGGGTCCAAAAAAATAAAATGTGGCTTGGAGCCTTAAAAAAAGATGTTTGCATTGAGTTTTCTGTCCTTTACACAATGAATGCCTTTGAAACTGCTATGGTATAATATGGTGTCAAATTAGCATTTTTTATTCTATATAGAGTTAAGTATTCCATCCCAAAAGGACACTCCATTTGGCAAAGACTCAAGAAAGGGAATATGGTAAATTGCAGGAGTCAATGCTAAAAAGACAAATGGACAGGACTGCCCACATGAATTATATTCTTCTAAGTGTCTGAAATGTACGGGTCATGCCCAAGTGGACAACGACATTCCAAAGAGTTAGTTGATTTGGCATAGACTTGGGGAAAAAAGTAACGTCCATTTGGCTTAGACATGGGCCGGCCTGTAGCTATAAGTCAAGAGAGTAACCCTGGTACATGTGGGGGTCATCACCAAGTGGACAAAGACGTCCCAAAGAGACAGTCAATTTGGCATAGACTTGGGGAAAAAAGGAAAGTCCATTTGGGTTAGACTTGGGCTGTTCTCTAGCTGTAGAATACAAACGTAACCCTTTTACATGTGGGGGTCATACCGTAGTGGACACGGACGTCCCAAAGACACAGTCGTTTTGGCATAGACTTGGTTGATAAGGAAAGTCTATTTGGGTTAGACTTGGGCTGTTCTCTAGCTGTAGAATACAAACGAAACACTTGTACATTTAGGGGTCATACCGTAGTGGACACGGACGTCCCAAAGAGACAGTCTATTTGGGTTAGACTTGGGCCGGCCTCTAGATATAGGTCAAGAGAGTAACCCTGGTACATATGGGGGTCATGCCAAAGTGACAAAGGACGTCCCAAAGAGACAGTCCTTTTGGCATAGACTTGGTTAATAAGGAAAGTCTATTTGGGTTAGACTTGGGCCGGCCTCTAGATATAGGTCAAGAGAGTAACCCTGGTACATATGGGGGTCATGCCAAAGTGGACAAGGACGTCCCAAAGAGACAGTCGATTTGGCATAGATTTGGGGAAAAAGTAAAGTCCATTTGGGGTTAGACATGGGCCGGCCTCAAGCTGTAGGTTACAAATGTATCCCTGGTACATGTGGGGGTCATACTCAAGTGGACACGGACGTCCCAAAGAGACAGTCGATTTGGCATGACTTGGGGAAAAAAGGAAATAATTTTGGCATGACATGGGCCGGCCTCGACTGGTACATGTGGGGGTCAAACCCAAGTGGACACGGATGTCCCAAAGAGACAGTCAATTTGAAATAGACTTGGGGAAAAAAGGAAAGTCCATTTGGGTTACACTTAGGCCGGCCTCTAGCCATAGGTCAAGAGAGTAACCCTGGTGCATTTGGGGGTCATACCCAAGTGGACACGGACGTCCCAAGGAGACAGTCAATTTGAAATAGACTTGGGGAAAAAAGGAAAATCCATTTGGGTTAGACTTGGGCCGGCCTCTAGCCATAAGTCAAGAGAGTAACCCTGGTACATTATTTGGAAACAATTGTGTACCAAAGCTACAAACGCCTCACAACGCCTCGCAGCGCGAGGCGTTGTGAGCTTGTAGATCGGCTATTTTTGGCAAAGAGGTATAGGTGTAGAGGGGGAAAAGATCTTTAAATCTTTGAATGTATCTTTGTAAAATATTTGTATCTCAAAAGCTTGTAAAAATATTTGTTGTTGATTTTCGTTTTTGTTTTGTTTTTAGTAATATGCAGAAACCATTTAATGGAAGTTCAAATAGACTATATACAAGCTCCCAAAAAGTCAATTTAGCTTAATTTAATTTATGTTATGATTATACTATGAAAAATAGCAGATCTACAAGCTCACCGTGCAGCACCGATTGCCTCTGCGAGCTTGTAGATCTGCTATTTTTGAAAAATCGTCATTGTTTTTGCAAACGTTTGAATCTATCCTTGTAAAATATTTTTCACTCAAATATTAGTTTCTGGTGGGTCCCTGGATTTTTTTTTATGTTTACATTGGAGTAACAGAGGACACTTATAATGCATTGAGACACTTTTAATTAACTAGGGATCATTTTCAGCATCGCTATGTTGCCAAATTGACTGATTACTTGGCATGGCCGTTTCCAAGGTCAATGCAGAGTTGACTGTCGTTTCCCATTGTAACAAATGTCAACCTGGCATATACTTTTCCCATGTCTATTCCAAAATGACTGTCCTATTCAACGTACCATATGTCATCTTGGCATGACCCTTTCCCATGTCAAAGCCAATTTGACGATCCTTTTGAAATGTACAATGACATTGGATTGCATATAGTGATGCAAGTCCCTCAGTGTTTGACAAAAGGGACACCATTCTAAGCCAATGCACTTTTTTAAAGCAGTGTTATTGTGGTTTCAGGGGAAGGCCAAGAAGCCATCGAAAACGGCAAAAAGAAAGAATCCAGAAAAAGCCCCCTGCCCCTTCCCTGAGTGTCGTAAAGTTGTGGCCGACATGAAGCGACACCTGAAAAAAACCCACCTAATGAAGAACCCTGAAGAAATTGTCATTTTCCTTAAGTTGGCCAGGGGGAGGATCCGCATTGACCAGGTTCCTTGCCCCACGTGCCAAAAAAAAACAGCCAAAGTGGAAAGGCACATGGAAATACATATAAAGGGGGAGAAGGACCCTGAAGAGCGGGCCCGCACTCGCAGGCTCCTCTTGCACCTCGCCACCTGGGAGGAGGTGAAGAGATTAATTGGAGCGCTGCGGGCCTCTGCCCCAGCAGATGCAGTGGTCTCCAAGTTTGATCTAATTGAAGGAACCCCGCCGGTTCCCCAGGTAGTTCCCCAGCTAGCCCCGGTTCCTGGTCCCTCTGGGGGACCTCCAATCTCCCCCAGAGGACCGAACCCCTCCCCAAATACTCCATGTAGCTCTGCCGCATGCCTGCGCAGGCGGAAGAGATCCAAGGCGACCCTTCTGGAAATGGAGGAAACAATTAAAAAGCTGGAGCGGGACAAAGAGCATTGGAAGGCAAAATATCGTGCCATGCAGCGTTCTTTAGAGGTCTGTATTCATCTGTGTGTGTGCGTGCGTGTGTCCATCTAGCTGTCTGGTTGTCTGACTGCCTTTGTTTAATCTCGCCAGGTGGATCCTCGCAAGGAGGGCCGCGATGGTGAGAGGGAGGCCAAAATGAAGCCGCGTGTCGGAAAGGTCTTTAATCTGTCTGTCTGTCTGTCTATCTGTCTGATTGTCTTACTTTCCAACTGACTGTTTCCCATGTTGTTTATGCATGTCTGTTTTTCCTAATTGTACAGGAACCACGAGCGACAACCGCTAGGGGTGGGGAGCCGCCCAGGAAGCGGCAAGCTGGAGATGTCTGTATTCATCTGTGTGCGTGCGTGCGTGTTTCCATCTGACTGTCTGGTTGTCTGACTGCCTTTGTTTAATCTCGCATGGTAAAGAGTGGCGATAGGAGGAAGAAGGCCAAGAGAGGGCCTTCCTTAGAGGTCTGTATTCATCTGTGTGTGTGTGTGCGTGCGTGTGTCCATCTGATTGTCTGGTTGTCTGACTGCCTTTGTTTAATCTCGTCAGGTGGAGAGTCAGGAGGGGATCCAAGGGAGCCAGGGGATGGCCACCGGAGAGGCCACCGCAGAACACATTTTTGGAGAGGTCTGTATTCATCTGTGTGCGTGCGTACGTGCGTTTGTTCATCTGACTGTCTGGTTGTCTGACTGGCTTTGTTTAATCCTCCACAGCCACATTAATTCTTAGAGCTCAGAGGTGAAGATATTGATTTGATCCAGCAGACACTGACTCCCATCCTCACTGTGGAGATTATTCCTGATCACATCAACCTGCGAGGGAACAGTTGATCGCTACCTCCAAGAAATAAGAGAAAGCCATGCGTCTGGAATTAGTCCACAATTCAGTAGTCCACTTTTGAGCGAAAGGCTCAGATCTCGGTTAGGGCCTTTCTGGGTCCAAAAAAATAAAATGTGGCTTGGAGCCTTAAAAAAAGATGTTTGCATTGAGTTTTCTGTCCTTTACACAATGAATGCCTTTGAAACTGCTATGGTATAATATGGTGTCAAATTAGCATTTTTTATTCTATATAGAGTTAAGTATTCCATCCCAAAAGGACACTCCATTTGGCAAAGACTCAAGAAAGGGAATATGGTAAATTGCAGGAGTCAATGCTAAAAAGACAAATGGACAGGACTGCCCACATGAATTATATTCTTCTAAGTGTCTGAAATGTACGGGTCATGCCCAAGTGGACAACGACATTCCAAAGAGTTAGTTGATTTGGCATAGACTTGGGGAAAAAAGTAACGTCCATTTGGCTTAGACATGGGCCGGCCTGTAGCTATAAGTCAAGAGAGTAACCCTGGTACATGTGGGGGTCATCACCAAGTGGACAAAGACGTCCCAAAGAGACAGTCGATTTGGCATAGACTTGGGGAAAAAAGGAAAGTCCATTTGGGTTAGACTTGGGCTGTTCTCTAGCTGTAGAATACAAACGTAACCCTTTTACATGTGGGGGTCATACCGTAGTGGACACGGACGTCCCAAAGACACAGTCGTTTTGGCATAGACTTGGTTGATAAGGAAAGTCTATTTGGGTTAGACTTGGGCTGTTCTCCAGCTGTAGAATACAAACGAAACACTTGTACATTTAGGGGTCATACCGTAGTGGACACGGACGTCCCAAAGAGACAGTCTATTTGGGTTAGACTTGGGCCGGCCTCTAGATATAGGTCAAGAGAGTAACCCTGGTACATATGGGGGTCATGCCAAAGTGACAAAGGACGTCCCAAAGAGACAGTCCTTTTGGCATAGACTTGGTTAATAAGGAAAGTCTATTTGGGTTAGACTTGGGCCGGCCTCTAGATATAGGTCAAGAGAGTAACCCTGGTACATATGGGGGTCATGCCAAAGTGGACAAGGACGTCCCAAAGAGACAGTCGATTTGGCATAGCTTTGGGGAAAAAGTAAAGTCCATTTGGGGTTAGACATGGGCCGGCCTCAAGCTGTAGGTTACAAATGTATCCCTGGTACATGTGGGGGTCATACTCAAGTGGACACGGACGTCCCAAAGAGACAGTCGATTTGGCATGACTTGGGGAAAAAAGGAAATAATTTTGGCATGACATGGGCCGGCCTCGACTGGTACATGTGGGGGTCAAACCCAAGTGGACACGGATGTCCCAAAGAGACAGTCAATTTGAAATAGACTTGGGGAAAAAAGGAAAGTCCATTTGGGTTACACTTAGGCCGGCCTCTAGCCATAGGTCAAGAGAGTAACCCTGGTGCATTTGGGGGTCATACCCAAGTGGACACGGACGTCCCAAGGAGACAGTCAATTTGATATAGACTTGGGGAAAAAAGGAAAGTCCATTTGGGTTAGACTTGGGCCGGCCTCTAGCCATAAGTCAAGAGAGTAACCCTGGTACATTATTTGGAAACAATTGTGTACCAAAGCTACAAACGCCTCACAACGCCTCGCAGCGCGAGGCGTTGTGAGCTTGTAGATCGGCTATTTTTGGCAAAGAGGTATAGGTGTAGAGGGGGAAAAGATCTTTAAATCTTTGAATGTATCTTTGTAAAATATTTGTAACTCAAAAGCTTGTAAAGATATTTGTTGTTGATTTTCGTTTTTGTTTTGTTTTTAGTAATATGCAGAAACCATTTAATGGAAGTTCAAATAGACTATATACAAGCTCCCAAAAAGTCAATTTAGCTTAATTTAATTTATGTTATGATTATACTATGAAAAATAGCAGATCTACAAGCTCACCGTGCAGCACCGATTGCCTCTGCGAGCTTGTAGATCTGCTATTTTTGAAAAATCGTCATTGTTTTTGCAAACGTTTGAATCTATCCTTGTAAAATATTTTTCACTCAAATATTAGTTTCTGGTGGGTCCCTGGATTTTTTTTTATGTTTACATTGGAGTAACAGAGGACACTTATAATGCATTGAGACACTTTTAATTAACTAGGGATCATTTTCAGCATCGCTATGTTGCCAAATTGACTTATTACTTGGCATGGCCGTTTCCAAGGTCAATGCAGAGTTGACTGTCGTTTCCCATTGTAACAAATGTCAACCTGGCATATACTTTTCCCATGTCTATTCCAAAATGACTGTCCTATTCAACGTACCATATGTCATCTTGGCATGACCCTTTCCCATGTCAAAGCCAATTTGACGATCCTTTTGAAATGTACAATGACATTGGATTGCATATAGTGATGCAAGTCCCTCAGTGTTTGACAAAAGGGACACCATTCTAAGCCAATGCACTTTTTTAAAGCAGTGTTATTGTGGTTTCAGGGGAAGGCCAAGAAGCCATCGAAAACGGCAAAAAGAAAGAATCCAGAAAAAGCCCCCTGCCCCTTCCCTGAGTGTCGTAAAGTTGTGGCCGACATGAAGCGACACCTGAAAAAAACCCACCTAATGAAGAACCCTGAAGAAATTGTCATTTTCCTTAAGTTGGCCAGGGGGAGGATCCGCATTGACCAGGTTCCTTGCCCCACGTGCGAAAAAAAAACAGCCAAAGTGGAAAGGCACATGGAAATACATATAAAGGGGGAGAAGGACCCTGAAGAGTGTAATGGCAGCTTTTACATGTTACTTTATGTAAATTAAACAGATCAGGAAGATGCAGGACTCAGTTGTCAGGAACCAAACTCCATGTTTATTGTAGATCTCATCACAGCAGAGAGAGACTAGTGTCTCCCTCCAGGGCTTCCCCCATCACTCCCCAACACCAATGTCTTCCACATATTTATACTGGCAGGATGGTACACAGAGGTATAACAACAGATGGTCATTCCTTAAATGGGCTTTATTCTATAACTGACTCGCACATAGTCGGCACGTTTGAAATAGGTTAGCATGAGTCGACTGTTTCTTAAAGACTTTGTTAGGGAGAGGAGTTTAACAAGGAAGAACAGGTGATGATTGTTGCATCTACTAATACATTCAATTAATCCATACCACAATGACTGTTATATGAATTTTATCCACTACATTCCAGCCCTTAGGGCATAAATATAAAGTATTTATGTCCTATAAAAATAGAGAAAATTCATAGAATGACAGGACATTATGCTAATTCAATGGGATGCAATCATGTACAAACATTCAAAACAAAACTGTATTGTTAGATACACGTGTGATGGCAGTGACAAGCAAGCATTGCGCATATGCTACTGGTCACGTATCCTCAAACAGTGTATTCAACAATTCTACAGTAATGGTTACAGAGAAAGTCAACACCAATAACCATTTTTTCCCCACACTTCACTTCTTATGTATTTAAAAATCATAGGACCTTTTGGCATACTGTATCTTTGATAATGCTATGCTCTTTGACATTTGTTAAACAACTGATCTGCAGTTTGTACATTTATACAATTTTTGGAAATGTTATATCTGATTTGCAGCTTGTAGATCTGCCATTTTTGGGAAAGATTCCCATTGCTTCTTTTAAATACTATTATGGTGGTGTAGTTCCACACTACAAACCTCATAGCTTTATTGTATTACCTATTTAGTAGCTAGTTAAGACCCAAATGTACCCATCAGGCAGGTAATTGACCCTTTGAAAAATAGAACTATCTCGGCCTGTCACCGGTCTCTGTTTTAGACATATGATAATCAAAACAAAAATTGATTGAATACAATTTTAATAAAAATGTTCCCTTACCCCCCAAAGTTTGTGAGTAACTTTCACGGAATAATGGACTGACCGTTGACCAATGGTCGGAAATAATGGACGGAAATAAATGTTCCCTTACCCCCCATAGTTTGTGAATAACTTTCAGGGAATAATGGACTGACCAATGGTTCTGCAGAAACCATCGGCCGGACCCATGATCCGGAAAGCTGCACACAAACTTTTTGCTATACAGTAAAATGTAATACTCAACCGAGGTACAGTTTACAGTCTTTATACTATCTCCATCAATCACTCAAAAATTGCTGTAACAATTTGCTTGATAACCCCTAAAGTTCTAGCCTACGGATTATTCTTTTAGTTCTTTTATTTTAAATTATATCAACACGTGGAATTTGCAACCGAATGGATTTTTCATCACAGTATGGCACTATCAACACACCATGGAATTTTCATCACTCGGGCATTTCGCTACATGGAATAAAAAATATAGAATTCTGTGTCTACACGTGGTGTGTTTATTTTAATCCGAGTTTTACTTAACATGTATCTAGCAAGAGCACAATAAGTGGACTGGAGACAAATAAAATCTGTTTTAAATTACCCGTTTCACATTATTGATTGAGCGCCTTGAAACACTACATTTTGAATAATTACTTTGATATATTTTAAAACTCAAATGTATTCCTGTTCCAGTGTTTGGTCTATCTTCACTCACACACAGACACACACGGCCCCTATCGCACCTGCCACCCCCCTTCCCCCCTGTCAGCTATTCTGGGGAGAGGAATAGAAATGGGGGAACCAGACTGATAAGTGAACTATTTAGTTCATGTGTGTGGAAATAGATTACAATACTGACTTACTCAAGTTCTATGACATTATTGTCTTTTCTTTTATGCATATTACCCCACCATTAAACAATATTGTTCTTACATTAATTAGTAGAATATAATTCTCAATTTTGGATCGGATTGTACTGCGATTTTTAAGGAAGTACCATTAAACAATATTTTTCTTACATTAATTTAGTAGAATATAATTTTCAATTTTGGATCGGACTGTACTGCAATTTTTTAAGGAAGTACCTCAAACGAATTCATTTTATCACTCTCACCCTATTTTTAGTATGACAATGAATAGAACTTGCAAAGTAAATTAAACCGTTCAGAACATAACTCAGGACATGAACCTTTTATGTGTGTGGCCTGCTCCGCATGTAGTAGATTGGTGCCTGTTGTATTAACATTGTCACCTGGTCCATCTTGCCAAGGAGTCCGCGGAGCCCGACGTGGGGCAAGGCAGTGGATGTGGTCCACCCCGTTCTGGATAGTTGGCCACAGCATTTCCACCTGGCCCATAGTTGCATGGAACAGACCCTGCACCATATTGTTCGTGATCCTGGTCTGGGTGCTGCTGGTGCAGCCATGCCCTCCTTTCGACAGGACACTCCCTCTCCATGTGGTCATCTGAGGCACAGTAATGACATAAGACCGCTATGTCATATGGCTCACTGTTTCCTCCTCTTCTTTGCCTCCATTCACGGCTCCTTTTCTTCCTATGTGACTCCTGATTTGGTTGCTGCTGCTGTTGTTGTTCCTGTGGTGGCTGCCGGTGGTTCTCATAGAACATCAACTGTGCTCTTTCCAATTTCTTCTTCCTCCCGTCTTCTTGTGAGAGCATGTGCCTCTCAGCGTGCAGTGCATGTCCCCACACCTCAGTGAGGTTCTGACTTTCCCATCCAATACAGGAAGTCATAACCCGGTTATGGATGGACGGGCGCAAGCCATTGATCACGGCAGTTTTTAACAAGTCACTGTAAGCCGGGTTGTCTAGTGTCACACCACAATGCTTCTGAAAGCAGTCCTCCATTCTATTTCTGTAGGTGTCACAGGTTTCATCAGCCCATTGCTTAGTGCTGTGAATTTTCGGCCAATCAGTGTGTGCTGGAAAAGCTGCTTTCACCCTGTCAAAAAGACCATCTCGATTCTGCAGCTGTCCAGTGATGATGTCATCTCTTTCTCCAGTCACATCAAAGTTTCCCCTGAGACGTAGCCACCTTAATCCAAAAACTTTGCGAAATACTGATTCCAGCTCTCTTGTCGATGGCCCATACATCTCGATCAAATCTAACACAGCCGTACACCAACGTACCGCGTCAATTATGGGGTCTGGAAGGTCCTTCACAATGTCATTGAATTCATCAGGTGTCCAGTTTCGCTGAACATGTACTGTTGCAGAGTATGCATCTATCTCTGCTTGCTGTGCCCCAGCCCCCGGACGGGGATGAGGGTTTGGATATGGAATTAATGGGAATAGGTTACTTGGACAGAGCGTCGCTGTGACATCTGGGTGTTCCTTGGGTGTAGTAGCAGTCAGTTGTGTGTCTCTCCTGCAGTTTGGCTCCTTCTGCCTCACATTGTAGTCATCAGGAGAAGTATTGGCTTGTAGATCTGCTAATGTCACCATAGTTCTGTCAAGGTGTTCTCGCAGTAATGTCACTTCTTTCCGTTGGTCGTTGAGTTGTTCTTGCTGTAGCGTTGCGGCCCTCTTAGCTTTGTCACGCTGGTCATTGAGTTGTTGTTGCATTCTCTTCGCTTTGTCACGTTGATCTTCCAAGGCCTTCTGTTGGTCGTCAAGTTGTCGCTGCATTTTCTTTCTGCTCGGTTTTGCTCCCATCTTCTTAAGATTCTAAGTGGAGTGTTTGCTATAACAGCAAAGCATCCACCCTGCTCACAGCGCCAATTGTAATGGCAGCTTTTACATGTTACTTTATGTAAATTAAACAGATCAGGAAGATGCAGGACTCAGTTGTCAGGAACCAAACTCCATGTTTATTGTAGATCTCATCACAGCAGAGAGAGACTAGTGTCTCCCTCCAGGGCTTCCCCCATCACTCCCCAACACCAATGTCTTCCACATATTTATACTGGCAGGATGGTACACAGAGGTATAACAACAGATGGTCATTCCTTAAATGGGCTTTATTCTATAACTGACTCGCACATAGTCGGCACGTTTGAAATAGGTTAGCATGAGTCGACTGTTTCTTAAAGACTTTGTTAGGGAGAGGAGTTTAACAAGGAAGAACAGGTGATGATTGTTGCATCTACTAATACATTCAATTAATCCATACCACAATGACTGTTATATGAATTTTATCCACTACAAGAGCGGGCCCGCACTCGCAGGCTCCTCTTGCACCTCGCCACCTGGGAGGAGGTGAAGAGATTAATTGGAGCGCTGCGGGCCTCTGCCCCAGCAGATGCAGTGGTCTCCAAGTTTGATCTAATTGAAGGAACCCCGCCGGTTCCCCAGGTAGTTCCCCAGCTAGCCCCGGTTCCTGGTCCCTCTGGGGGACCTCCCATCTCCCCCAGAGGACCGAACCCCTCCCCAAATACTCCATGTAGCTCTGCCGCATGCCTGCGCAGGCGGAAGAGATCCAAGGCGACCCTTCTGGAAATGGAGGAAACAATTAAAAAGCTGGAGCGGGACAAAGAGCATTGGAAGGCAAAATATCGTGCCATGCAGCGTTCTTTAGAGGTCTGTATTCATCTGTGTGTGTGCGTGCGTGTGTCCATCTAGCTGTCTGGTTGTCTGACTGCCTTTGTTTAATCTCGCCAGGTGGAGCCTCGCAAGGAGGGCCGCGATGGTGAGAGGGAGGCCAAAATGAAGCTGCGTGTCGGAAAGGTCTTTAATCTGTCTGTCTGTCTGTCTGTCTATCTGTCTGATTGTCTTACTTTCCAACTGACTGTTTCCCATGTTGTTTATGCATGTCTGTTTTTCCTAATTGTACAGGAACCACGAGCGACAACCGCTAGGGGTGGGGAGCCGCCCAGGAAGCGGCAAGCTGGAGAGGTCTGTATTCATCTGTGTGCGTGCGTGCGTGTTTCCATCTGACTGTCTGGTTGTCTGACTGCCTTTGTTTAATCTCGCATGGTAAAGAGTGGCGATAGGAGGAAGAAGGCCAAGAGAGGGCCTTCCTTAGAGGTCTGTATTCATCTGTGTGTGTGTGCGTGCGTGTGTCCATCTGATTGTCTGGTTGTCTGACTGCCTTTGTTTAATCTCATCAGGTGGAGAGTCAGGAGGGGATCCAAGGGAGCCAGGGGATGGCCACCGGAGAGGCCACCGCAGAACACATTTTTGGAGAGGTCTGTATTCATCTGTGTGCGTGCGTACGTGCGTTTGTTCATCTGACTGTCTGGTTGTCTGACTGGCTTTGTTTAATCCTCCACAGCCACATTAATTCTTAGAGCTCAGAGGTGAAGATATTGATTTGATCCAGCAGACACTGACTCCCATCCTCACTGTGGAGATTATTCCTGATCACATCAACCTGCGAGGGAACAGTTGATCGCTACCTCCAAGAAATAAGAGAAAGCCATGCGTCTGGAATTAGTCCACAATTCAGTAGTCCACCTTTGAGCGAAAGGCTCAGATCTCGGTTAGGGCCTTTCTGGGTCCAAAAAAATAAAATGTGGCTTGGAGCCTTAAAAAAAGATGTTTGCATTGAGTTTTCTGTCCTTTACACAATGAATGCCTTTGAAACTGCTATGGTATAATATGGTGTCAAATTAGCATTTTTTATTCTATATAGAGTTAAGTATTCCATCCCAAAAGGACACTCCATTTGGCAAAGACTCAAGAAAGGGAATATGGTAAATTGCAGGAGTCAATGCTAAAAAGACAAATAGACAGGACTGCCCACATGAATTATATTCTTCTAAGTGTCTGAAATGTACGGGTCATGCCCAAGTGGACAACGACATTCCAAAGAGTTAGTTGATTTGGCATAGACTTGGGGAAAAAGGTAACGTCCATTTGGCTTAGACATGGGCCGGCCTGTAGCTATAAGTCAAGAGAGTAACCCTGGTACATGTGGGGGTCATCACCAAGTGGACAAAGACGTCCCAAAGAGACAGTCAATTTGGCATAGACTTGGGGAAAAAAGGAAAGTCCATTTGGGTTAGACTTGGGCCGTTTTCTGGCTGTAAAATACAAACGAAACACTTGTACATTTGGGGGTCATACCGTAGTGGACACGGATTTCCCAAAGAGACAGTCTATTTGGGTTAGACTTGGGCCGGCCTCTAGATATAGGTCAAGAGAGTAACCCTGGTACATATGGGGGTCATGCCAAAGTGACAAAGGACGTCCCAAAGAGACAGTCCTTTTGGCATAGACTTGGTTAATAAGGAAAGTCTATTTTGGGTTAGACTTGGGCCGGCCTCTAAATATAGGTCAAGAGAGTAACCCTGGTACATATGGATGTCATGCCCAAGTGGACAAGGACGTCCCAAAGAGACGGTCGATTTGGCATAGACTTAGGGAAAAAGGAAAGTCCATTTGGGTTAGACATGGGCCGTTTTCTGGCTGTAAAATACAAACGAAACACTTGTACATTTGGGGGTCATACCGTAGTGGACACGGATTTCCCAAAGAGACAGTCTATTTGGGTTAGACTTGGGCCGGCCTCTAGATATAGGTCAAGAGAGTAACCCTGGTACATATGGGGGTCATGCCAAAGTGACAAAGGACGTCCCAAAGAGACAGTCCTTTTGGCATAGACTTGGTTAATAAGGAAAGTCTATTTTGGGTTAGACTTGGGCCGGCCTCTAAATATAGGTCAAGAGAGTAACCCTGGTACATATGGATGTCATGCCCAAGTGGACAAGGACGTCCCAAAGAGACGGTCGATTTGGCATAGACTTGGGGAAAAAGGAAAGTCCATTTGGGTTAGACTTGGGCTGTTTTCTAGCTGTAGAATACAAACGTAACCCTTTTACATGTGGGGGTCATACCGTAGTGGACACGGACGTCCCAAAGAGACAGTCGTTTTGGCATAGACTTGGTTAATAAGGAAAGTCTATTTGGGTTAGACTTGGGCTGTTCTCTAGCTGTAGAATACAAACGTAACCCTTTTACATATGGGGGTCATGCCCAAGTGGACAAGGACGTCCCAAAAAGACGGTCGATTTGGCATAGACTTGGGGAAAAAGGAAAGTCCATTTGGGTTAGACATGGGCCGTTTTCTGGCTGTAGAATACAAACGAAACACTTGTACATTTGGGGGTCATACCGTAGTGGACACGGACGTCCCAAAGAGACAGTCTATTTGGGTTAGACTTGGGCCGGCCTCTAGATATAGGTCAAGAGAGTAACCCTGGTACATATGGGGGTCATGCCAAAGTGACAAAGGACGTCCCAAAGAGACAGTCCTTTTGGCATAGACTTGGTTAATAAGGAAAGTCTATTTGGGTTAGACTTGGGCCGGCCTCTAAATATAGGTCAAGAGAGTAACCCTGGTACATATGGATGTCATGCCCAAGTGGACAAGGACGTCCCAAAGAGACGGTCGATTTGGCATAGACTTGGGGAAAAAGGAAAGTCCATTTGGGTTAGACTTGGGCTGTTCTCTAGCTGTAGAATACAAACGTAACCCTTTTACATGTGGGGGTCATACCGTAGTGGACACGGACGTCCCAAAGAGACAGTCGTTTTGGCATAGACTTGGTTAATAAGGAAAGTCTATTTGGGTTAGACTTGGGCTGTTCTCTAGCTGTAGAATACAAACGTAACCCTTTTACATGTGGGGGTCATGCCCAAGTGGACAAGGACGTCCCAAAAAGACGGTCGATTTGGCATAGACTTGGGGAAAAAGGAAAGTCCATTTGGGTTAGACATGGGCCGTTTTCTGGCTGTAGAATACAAACGAAACACTTGTACATTTGGGGGTCATACCGTAGTGGACACGGACGTCCCAAAGAGACAGTCTATTTGGGTTAGACTTGGGCCGGCCTCTAGATATAGGTCAAGAGAGTAACCCTGGTACATATGGGGGTCATGCCAAAGTGACAAAGGACGTCCCAAAGAGACAGTCCTTTTGGCATAGACTTGGTTAATAAGGGAAGTCTATTTGGGTTAGACTTGGGCTGTTCTCTAGCTGTAGAATACAAACGTAACCTTTTTACATGTGCGGGTCATACCGTAGTGGACACGGACGTCCCAAAGAGACAGTCGTTTTGGCATAGACTTGGTTAATAAGGAAAGTCTATTTGGGTTAGACTTGGGCCGTCCTCTAGTTATAGGTCAAGAGAGTAACCCTGGTACATACGGGGGTCATGCCGAAGTGGACAAGGACGTCCCAAAAAGACGGTCGATTTGGCATAGACTTGGGGAAAAAGGAAAGTCCAATTGGGTTGTCAAATTTAGTTTATACTCCTTTTGAACAGTTTTTCACTATTATCTTGGACCCTAGGGAGCGCCGAAACAATCGGACAAGGGATTATCAATCAGCTCTTCACCCCGGACGCGCCCATATAATTTTCTCCACACACGGACATGCGGTTCTGAAAATAATTGTATTTTAATTGATTGATAACTTTTTTAATTGGATTATATTGTGTCAACTGAACACTTGGCGTCCCAACTGGACATGTCATTTTGGCATAGACTTGGTTAATGGTCAATGCCTGTGATGCCACATATATTAGTCTGGTTGTGGGTGTGATGCTTGGCACTAACTCTTGCCCTATAGGGGAGCAGGGTGGAGCTGATTGCTCATTGGAGAGCACCTGGGCCCGGTGCCCCCAGGAGGCTATAAAAGCCCCACCCTGGCCAGTCTCTAGGAGAAGCCTGAGAGAAGCAGACCTGTCTCCACCAGCTCCAACTCCTATTCTCCATGCTCTTATTATTATGATTATGTTCTTCCTTTCCATCCACACACCTCGCACCACACCATGCTCCACACATCCACGTCTACACTACTGATTACTGACTTCACACCCAATAGGATCCATATGTTCTGTTCATTCCTCCTGAGTTTGTTGTTATTAGGCTTTGCTTAATAAATATGTATTTGATTTATAACTCCATCCTGGTCTCCGTCCCAATGTTTGTCACGGCCAAGAGACAAGCTGTGACAGCCAAGTTGACAAGTTCAACTCCCAAATAGACATTATATTTGGAATTTACTACAATAGAAAATCCCCTCCCCCAACATTCCAAATGGCAATCAGCATCAGCTGTGCAATCCAGCCTGTCATTGGCAGTCACTCATCTGGTCTCCAAAAGGAAGGACACACATTAACAGTGTTGCTTTTTTTTAAATCCAATTCAAAATCATGGACAATCTCAAGCATGTAAGTAATCTTTTTTGTTGATTTTCTATTTAGTTTTCTCTAGTAATGTGAAGAAACCATTTACTGGAAGTTCAAATAGACGATGTACAAGAGATTGGCTAGTTGAACTATTCTATGTAATTATGTATTTCTTTTTTACTTTATTATTTTTCACATTTTATGATTAGGGTTAGTTTTTCTAAGTTTACACTGGAGTTACAGAGGACAATTATAATGCATTGAGACATATTTGGCTTATTAGCCAGGGATCATTTTCTGCATTGCTATATTGTCAAATTGACTGTTTACTTGGCATTGCCCTTTCCCATGTCTATTCCAAATTGACTGTCCTTATGGGTTGACTACTTGTCCACTTGGCTTGGCTTTTTCACATGTCTTTGCCAAATGGACTGTCCTTTTGCAACATACCATTTGTCCACTTGGCACAGCCCTTTCCCATGTCTATACCAAATTGACTGTCGTTATGCATTGTAACATATGTCTAATTGGAATGGCCTCCCTTGAATATGGAATATTTTCATATTCTAATTCAAACGTATCTATCTAATTCCAATTCTATATCAATCTATAGGAGTCGAAGAATGAAACCGGCCACCTGGTGAAGTGGGCCGACACCAATCACCTTCATGTTACCTTGAATCACCCTGAATGTGAACAATGTAAGTCCTATCATCATTATTTATATCTAAATAACTTGTGTGTGACCGAAAGAAAAACTAAAATACATTTTTGTGTTTCACTTATGTCACAGGTCTGGAACTCCAGGTCACACATTCTGCGCAAGCAGCACCTGCCCTCAGCCAAGTTGCACCAGCAACTGTCGCCCCTCCAACCCCTGTCCCAGCAAACCGAAGCCGACGCCCATCTCCGACCCTTGTTCCCTTTCCTTTTTGTTGCATATTGTTCTGAATAAACCGACCCCCCCCAAACACGTCGTTTGCGTTGACATTTTTGTCCTTTATACAATTACTACCTTTGAAATTGCTATGGTATGATATGGTGTCAAATTAGCATGTAATTAATATAGAGTTAAGTGATCCATCCCAAAAGTATTTGGCAGAGACTCAAGAAAGGGAATAAAGTACATTTCAGGAGTCAATGCTAAAAAGACAAAAATAGACAAGCCTGCCCACATGAATTATATTCTTTTAAGTGTCTGAAATGTACGGGTCTTGCCCAAGTGGACAAGGACAACCCAAAGAGACAGTCGATTTGAAATAGACTTGGCGAAAAAGGAAAGTCCATTTGGGTTAGACATGGGCCGTTCTCTAGCTCTAGAATACAAACGTAACCCTTGTACAAGTGGGGGTCATACCTTAGTGGACACGGACGTCCCAAAGAGACAGTCCATTTGGCTTGACTTGGGGAAAAAAGGAAAGTCCATTTGGCATGGCATGGGCCGTTCTCTAGCTTTATAATACAATAGTAACCCTTGTACATGTGGGGGTCATACCGTAGTGGACACGGACGTCCCAAAGAGACAGTCGATTTGGCATAGACTTGGGTAAAAAAAGGAAAGTCCATTTGGGTTAGACTTGGGCCGGCCTCTAGATATAGGTCAAGAGAGTAACCCTGGTACATATGAGGGTCATGCCCAAGTGGACAAGGACGTCCCAAAGAGACAATCGATTTGGAATAGACTTGGGGAAAAATAAACGTCCATTTGGATTAGACATGGGCCGTTCTCTAGCTATATAATACAAACGTAACCCTGGTACATGTGGGGGTCATACCCAAGTGGATAAGGACGTCCCAAAGAGACAGTCAATTTGGCTTGACTTGGGGAAAAAAGAAAAGTCCATTTGGCATGGCATGGGCCATTCTCTAGCTTTATAATACAATCGTAACCCTTGTCATGTGGGGGTCATACCGTAGTGGACACGGACGTCCCAAAGAGACAGTCGATTTGGCATAGACTTGGGTAAAAAAGGAAATTCCATTTGGGTTAGACTTGGGCAGGCCTCTAGATATAGGTCAAGAGAGTAACCCTGGTACATATGAGGGTCATGCCCAAGTGGACAAGGTCGTCCCAAAGAGACAGTCGATTTGGCATGACTTGGGGAAAAAAGGAAAGTCCAGTTGGCATGAAATTGCCCGGCCTCAAGCTGTAGGTAACAAACGTAACCCTGGTACATATGGGGGTCATACCCAAGTGGACAAGGACGTCCCAAAGAGACAGTCGATTTGGCATGACTTGGTGAAAAAAGGAAAGTCCATTTGGCAAGACATGTGCAGGCCTCGACTAGTAAATGTGGGGGTCATACCCAAGTGGACAAGGACGTCCCAAAGAGACAGTCGATTTGGCATGACTGGGAAAAAAGTAAAGTCCATTTGGCATGAGATGGGCCGGCCTCAAGCTTTAGGTTACAAACGTAATCCTGGTACATGTGGGGGTCATACCCAAGTGGACAAGGACGTCCCAAAGAGACAGTCGATTTGGCATGACTTGGGGAAAAAGGAAAGTCCATTTGGCATGACATGGGACGGCCTCGACAGGTACATGTGGCGGTTATACCCAAGTGGACACGGATGTCCCAAAGAGACAGTCGATTTGGCATGACTTGGTGAAAAAAGGAAAGTCCATTTGGCATGACATGGGCAGGCCTCGACTGGTAAATGTGGGGTTCATACCCAAGTGGACACGGACGTCCCAAAGAGACAGTCGATTTGGCATGACTTGGGAAAAAAGTAAAGTCCATTTGGCATGAGATGGGCCGGCCTCAAGCTTTAGGTTAAAAACTTAATCCTGGTACATGTGGGGGTCATACCCAAGTGGACAAGGATGTCCCAAAGAGACAGTCGATTTGGCATGACTTGGGGAAAAAGGAAAGTCCATTTGGCATGACATGGGACGGCCTCGACTGGTTCATGTGGCGGTTATACCCAAGTGGACACGGACGTCTCAAAGAGACAGTCCATTTGGCATAGACTTGGGTAAAAAAAGGAAAGTCCATTTGGGTTAGACTTGGGCCGGCCTCTAGATATAGGTCAAGAGAGTAACCCTGGTACATATGAGGGTCATGCCCAAGTGGACAAGGACGTCCCAAAGAGACAGTCGATTTGGAATAGACTTGGGGAAAAATAAACGTCCATTTGGCTTAGACATGGGCCGTTCTCTAGCTATATAATGCAAACGTAACCCTGGTACATGTGGGGGTCATACCCAAGTGGATAAGGACGTCCCAAAGAGACAGTCAATTTGGCTTGACTTGGGGAAAAAAGAAAAGTCCATTTGGCATGGCATGGGCCATTCTCTAGCTTTATAATACAATCGTAACCCTTGTCATGTGGGGGTCATACCGTAGTGGACACGGACGTCCCAAAGAGACAGTCGATTTGGCATAGACTTGGGTAAAAAAGGAAAGTCCATTTGGGTTAGACTTGGGCAGGCCTCTAGATATAGGTCAAGAGAGTAACCCTGGTACATATGAGGGTCATGCCCAAGTGGACAAGGTCGTCCCAAAGAGACAGTCGATTTGGCATAGACCTGGGGGGAAAAAAGGAAAGTCGATTTGGCTTAGACTTGGGTCGGCCTATAGCTCTAAATTACAAATGTAACCCTGGTAAATGTGGGGATCATACCAAAGTGGAGATGGACGTCACAAAGAGGCATTCTATTTGGCATAGACTTGGGGGAAAAAGGAACGTCCATTTGGTATAGCCATGGGCTGGCCTATAGCTATATGTCAAGAGAGTAACCCTGGTACATGTGGGGGTCATGCCCAAGTGGACAACGACGTTCCAAAGAGACAGTTGATTTGGCATAGACTTGGGAAAAAAAGTAACTTCCATTTGGCTTAGACATGAGCCGGCCTCTAGCTATAAGTCAAGAGGTTAACCCTGGTACATGTGGGGGTCATGCCCAAGTGGACAAAGACGTCCCAAAGAGACACTCGATTTTGCATAGACTTGGGGAAAAAAGGAAAGTCCATTTGGGTTAGATTTGGGCCGGCCTCTAGCTATAGGTCAAGAGAGTAACCCTGGTACATATGGGGGTCATGCCCAAGTGGACAAAGACGTCCCAAAGAGACAGTCGATTTGGCATAGATTTTGGGGAAAAAGGAAAGTCCATTTGGGTTAGACATGGGCCGTTCTCTAGCTGTAAAATACAAACGTAACCCTTGTACATGTGGGGGTCATACCGTAGTGGACACGCACGTCCCAAAGAGACAGTCGATTTGGCATAGACTTGGGTAAAAAAAGAAAGTATTTTTGGGTTAGACTTGGGCCGGCCTCTAGATATAGGTCAAGAGAGTAACCCTGGTACATATTGGGGTCATGCCCAAGTGGACAAGGACGTCCCAAAGAGACAGTCGATTTTGCATAGACTTGGGGAAAAAATAAACGTCCATTTGGCTTCGACAAGGGCCGTTCTCTAGCTATAGAATACACACGTAACCCTGGTACATGTGGGGGTCATACCCAAGTGGACACGGACATCCCAAAGAGACAGTCGATTTGGCATGACTTGTGGAAAAAAGGAAAGTCCATTTGGCATGACTTGGGCCGGCCTCGACTGGTACATGTGGGGGTCATACCCAAGTGGACACGGACGTCCCAAAGAGACAGTCGATTTGCCATGACTTGGGGAAAAAAGGAAAGTCCAGTTGGCATGAAATTGCCCGGCCTCAAGCTGTAGGTAACAAACGTAACCCTGGTACATATGGGGGTCATACCCAAGTGGACAAGGACGTCCCAAAGAGACAGTCGATTTGGCATGACTTGGTGAAAAAAGGAAAGTCCATTTGGCAAGACATGTGCAGGCCTCGACTGGTAAATGTGGGGGTCATACCCAAGTGGACAAGGACGTCCCAAAGAGACAGTCGATTTGGCATGACTGGGAAAAAAGTAAAGTCCTTTTGGCATGAGATGGGCCGGCCTCAAGCTTTAGGTTACAAACGTAATCCTGGTACATGTGGGGGTCATACCCAAGTGGACAAGGACGTCCCAAAGAGACAGTCGATTTGGCATGACTTGGGGAAAAAGGAAAGTCCATTTGGCATGACATGGGACGGCCTCGACAGGTACATGTGGCGGTTATACCCAAGTGGACACGGACGTCCCAAAGAGACAGTCGATTTGGCATGACTTGGTGAAAAAAGGAAAGTCCATTTGGCATGACATGGGCAGGCCTCGACTGGTAAATGTGGGGTTCATACCCAAGTGGACACGGACGTCCCAAAGAGACAGTCGATTTGGCATGACTTGGGAAAAAAGTAAAGTCCATTTGGCATGAGATGGGCCGGCCTCAAGCTTTAGGTTACAAACTTAATCCTGGTACATGTGGGGGTCATACCCAAGTGGACAAGGATGTCCCAAAGAGACAGTCGATTTGGCATGACTTGGGGAAAAAGGAAAGTCCATTTGGCATGACATGGGACGGCCTCGACTGGTAAATATGGCGGTTATACCCAAGTGGACACGGACGTCTCAAAGAGACAGTCCATTTGGCATAGACTTGGGTAAAAAAAGGAAAGTCCATTTGGGTTAGACTTGGGCCGGCCTCTAGATATAGGTCAAGAGAGTAACCCTGGTACATATGAGGGTCATGCCCAAGTGGACAAGGACGTCCCAAAGAGACAGTCGATTTGGAATAGACTTGGGGAAAAATAAACGTCCATTTGGCTTAGACATGGGCCGTTCTCTAGCTATATAATACAAACGTAACCCTGGTACATGTGGGGGTCATACCCAAGTGGATAAGGACGTCCCAAAGAGACAGTCAATTTGGCTTGACTTGGGGAAAAAAGAAAAGTCCATTTGGCATGGCATGGGCCATTCTCTAGCTTTATAATACAATCGTAACCCTTGTCATGTGGGGGTCATACCGTAGTGGACACGGACGTCCCAAAGAGACAGTCGATTTGGCATGACTTGGGGAAAAAAGGAAAGTTCAGTTGGCATGAGATGGGCCGGCCTCAAGCTGTAGGTTACAAACTTAACCCTAGTACATATGGGGGTCAAACCCAAGTGGACAAGGACGTCCCAAAGAGACAGTCGATTTGGCATGACTTGGGGAAAAAAGGAAAGTCCAGTTGGCATGAGAAGTGGACACGGACGTCCCAAAGAGACAGTCGATTTGGCATGACTTGGGGAAAAAAGGAAAGTCCAGTTAGCATGAGAAGTGGACATGGACGTCCCAAAGAGACAGTCGATTTGGCATGACTTGGGGAAAAAAGGAAAGTCCAGTTGGCATGAGATGGGCCGGCCTCAAGCTGTAGGTTACAAACGTAACCCTGGTACATATGGGGATCAAACCCAAGTGGACAAGGACGTCCCAAAGAGACAGTCGATTTGGCATGACTTGGGGAAAAAGGAAAGTCCATTTGGAATGACAGGGGCCGGCCTCGACTGGTAATTGTGGCGGTTATACCCAAGTGGACACGGACGTCCCAAAGAGACAGTCGATTTGGCATGACTTGGGGAAAAAAGGAAAGTCCAGTTGGCATGAGATGGGCCGGCCTCAAGCTGTAGGTTACAAACTTAACCCTAGTACATATGGGGGTCAAACCCATGTGGACAAGGACGTCCCAAAGAGACAGTCGATTTGGCATGACTTGGGGAAAAAAGGAAAGTCCAGTTGGCATGAGAAGTGGACACGGACGTCCCAAAGAGACAGTCGATTTGGCATGACTTGGGGAAAAAAGGAAAGTCCAGTTGGCATGAGATGGGCCGGCCTCAAGCTGTAGGTTACAAACTTAACCCTAGTACATATGGGGGTCAAACCCAAGTGGACAAGGACGTCCCAAAGAGACAGTCGATTTGGCATGACTTGGGGAAAAAAGGAAAGTCCAGTTGGCATGAGAAGTGGACACGGACGTCCCAAAGAGACAGTCGATTTGGCATGACTTGGGGAAAAAAGGAAAGTCCAGTTGGCATGAGATGGGCCGGCCTCAAGCTGTAGGTTACAAACGTAACCCTGGTACATATGGGGGTCAAACCCAAGTGGACAAGGACGTCAAAAAAGAAACAGTCGATTTGGCATGACTTGGGGAAAAAGGAAAGTCCATTTGGAATGACAGGGGCCGGCCTCGACTGGTAATTGTGGCGGTTATACCCAAGTGGACACGGACGTCCCAAAGAGACAGTCGATTTGGCATGACTTGGGGAAAAAAGGAAAGTCCAGTTGGCATGAGATGGGCCGGCCTCAAGCTGTAGGTTACAAACTTAACCCTAGTACATATGGGGGTCAAACCCAAGTGGACAAGGACGTCCCAAAGAGACAGTCGATTTGGCATGACTTGGGGAAAAAAGGAAAGTCCAGTTGGCATGAGAAGTGGACACGGACGTCCCAAAGAGACAGTCGATTTGGCATGACTTGGGGAAAAAAGGAAAGTCCAGTTGGCATGAGATGGGCCGGCCTCAAGCTGTAGGTTACAAACTTAACCCTAGTACATATGGGGGTCAAACCCAAGTGGACAAGGACGTCCCAAAGAGACAGTCGATTTGGCATGACTTGGGGAAAAAGGAAAGTCCATTTGGAATGACAGGGGCCGGCCTCGACTGGTAATTGTGGCGGTTATACCCAAGTGGACACGGACGTCCCAAAGAGACAGTCGATTTGGCATGACTTGGGGAAAAAAGGAAAGTCCAGTTGGCATGAGATGGGCCGGCCTCAAGCTGTAGGTTACAAACTTAACCCTAGTACATATGGGGGTCAAACCCAAGTGGACAAGGACGTCCCAAAGAGACAGTCGATTTGGCATGACTTGGGGAAAAAAGGAAAGTCCAGTTGGCATGAGATGGGCCGGCCTCAAGCTGTAGGTTACAAACTTAACCTTAGTACATATGGGGGTCAAACCCAAGTGGACAAGGACGTCCCAAAGAGACAGTCGATTTGGCATGACTTGGGGAAAAAAGGAAAGTCCAGTTGGCATGAGAAGTGGACACGGACGTCCCAAAGAGACAGTCGATTTGGCATGACTTGGGGAAAAAAGGAAAGTCCAGTTGGCATGAGATGGGCCGGCCTCAAGCTGTAGGTTACAAACTTAACCCTAGTACATATGGGGGTCAAACCCAAGTGGACAAGGACGTCCCAAAGAGACAGTCGATTTGGCATGATTTGGGGAAAAAAGGAAAGTCCAGTTAGCATGAGAAGTGGACACGGACGTCCCAAAGAGACAGTCGATTTGGCATGACTTGGGGAAAAAAGGAAAGTCCAGTTGGCATGAGATGGGCCGGCCTCAAGCTGTAGGTTACAAACGTAACCCTGGTACATATGGGGGTCAAACCCAAGTGGACAAGGACGTCCCAAAGAGACAGTCGATTTGGCATGACTTGGGGAAAAAGGAAAGTCCATTTGGAATGACAGGGGCCGGCCTCGACTGGTAATTGTGGCGGTTATACCCAAGTGGACACGGACGTCCCAAAGGGACAGTCGATTTGGCATGACTTGGGGAAAAAAGGAAAGTCCAGTTGGCATGAGATGGGCCGGCCTCAAGCTGTAGGTTACAAACTTAACCCTAGTACATATGGGGGTCAAACCCAAGTGGACAAGGACGTCCCAAAGAGACAGTCGATTTGGCATGACTTGGGGAAAAAAGGAAAGTCCAGTTGGCATGAGAAGTGGACACGGACGTCCCAAAGAGACAGTCGATTTGGCATGACTTGGGGAAAAAAGGAAAGTCCAGTTGGCATGAGATGGGCCGGCCTCAAGCTGTAGGTTACAAACTTAACCCTAGTACATATGGGGGTCAAACCCAAGTGGACAAGGACGTCCCAAAGAGACAGTCGATTTGGCATGACTTGGGGAAAAAAGGAAAGTCCAGTTGGCATGAGAAGTGGACACGGACGTCCCAAAGAGACAGTCGATTTGGCATGACTTGGGGAAAAAAGGAAAGTCCAGTTGGCATGAGATGGGCCGGCCTCAAGCTGTAGGTTACAAACGTAACCCTGGTACATATGGGGGTCAAACCCAAGTGGACAAGGACGTCCCAAAGAGACAGTCGATTTGGCATGACTTGGGGAAAAAGGAAAGTCCATTTGGAATGACAGGGGCCGGCCTCGACTGGTAATTGTGGCGGTTATACCCAAGTGGACACGGACGTCCCAAAGAGACAGTCGATTTGGCATGACTTGGGGAAAAAAGGAAAGTCCAGTTGGCATGAGATGGGCCGGCCTCAAGCTGTAGGTTACAAACTTAACCCTAGTACATATGGGGGTCAAACCCAAGTGGACAAGGACGTCCCAAAGAGACAGTCGATTTGGCATGACTTGGGGAAAAAAGGAAAGTCCAGTTGGCATGAGAAGTGGACACGGACGTCCCAAAGAGACAGTCGATTTGGCATGACTTGGGGAAAAAGGAAAGTCCATTTGGAATGACAGGGGCCGGCCTCGACTGGTAATTGTGGCGGTTATACCCAAGTGGACACGGACGTCCCAAAGAGACAGTCGATTTGGCATGACTTGGGGAAAAAAGGAAAGTCCAGTTGGCATGAGATGGGCCGGACTCAAGCTGTAGGTTACAAACTTAACCCTAGTACATATGGGGGTCAAACCCAAGTGGACAAGGACGTCCCAAAGAGACAGTCGATTTGGCATGACTTGGGGAAAAAAGGAAAGTCCAGTTGGCATGAGATGGGCCGGCCTCAAGCTGTAGGTTACAAACTTAACACTAGTACATATGGGGGTCAAACCCAAGTGGACAAGGACGTCCCAAAGAGACAGTCGATTTGGCATGACTTGGGGAAAAAAGGAAAGTCCAGTTGGCATGAGAAGTGGACACGGACGTCCCAAAGAGACAGTCGATTTGGCATGACTTGGGGAAAAAAGGAAAGTCCAGTTGGCATGAGATGGGCCGGCCTCAAGCTGTAGGTTACAAACTTAACCCTAGTACATATGGGGGTCAAACCCAAGTGGACAAGGACGTCCCAAAGAGACAGTCGATTTGGCATGATTTGGGGAAAAAAGGAAAGTCCAGTTAGCATGAGAAGTGGACACGGACGTCCCAAAGAGACAGTCGATTTGGCATGACTTGGGGAAAAAAGGAAAGTCCAGTTGGCATGAGATGGGCCGGCCTCAAGCTGTAGGTTACAAACGTAACCCTGGTACATATGGGGGTCAAACCCAAGTGGACAAGGACGTCCCAAAGAGACAGTCGATTTGGCATGACTTGGGGAAAAAGGAAAGTCCATTTGGAATGACAGGGGCCGGCCTCGACTGGTAATTGTGGCGGTTATACCCAAGTGGACACGGACGTCCCAAAGGGACAGTCGATTTGGCATGACTTGGGGAAAAAAGGAAAGTCCAGTTGGCATGAGATGGGCCGGCCTCAAGCTGTAGGTTACAAACTTAACCCTAGTACATATGGGGGTCAAACCCAAGTGGACAAGGACGTCCCAAAGAGACAGTCGATTTGGCATGACTTGGGGAAAAAAGGAAAGTCCAGTTGGCATGAGAAGTGGACACGGACGTCCCAAAGAGACAGTCGATTTGGCATGACTTGGGGAAAAAAGGAAAGTCCAGTTGGCATGAGATGGGCCGGCCTCAAGCTGTAGGTTACAAACTTAACCCTAGTACATATGGGGGTCAAACCCAAGTGGACAAGGACGTCCCAAAGAGACAGTCGATTTGGCATGACTTGGGGAAAAAAGGAAAGTCCAGTTGGCATGAGAAGTGGACACGGACGTCCCAAAGAGACAGTCGATTTGGCATGACTTGGGGAAAAAAGGAAAGTCCAGTTGGCATGAGATGGGCCGGCCTCAAGCTGTAGGTTACAAACGTAACCCTGGTACATATGGGGGTCAAACCCAAGTGGACAAGGACGTCCCAAAGAGACAGTCGATTTGGCATGACTTGGGGAAAAAGGAAAGTCCATTTGGAATGACAGGGGCCGGCCTCGACTGGTAATTGTGGCGGTTATACCCAAGTGGACACGGACGTCCCAAAGAGACAGTCGATTTGGCATGACTTGGGGAAAAAAGGAAAGTCCAGTTGGCATGAGATGGGCCGGCCTCAAGCTGTAGGTTACAAACTTAACCCTAGTACATATGGGGGTCAAACCCAAGTGGACAAGGACGTCCCAAAGAGACAGTCGATTTGGCATGACTTGGGGAAAAAAGGAAAGTCCAGTTGGCATGAGAAGTGGACACGGACGTCCCAAAGAGACAGTCGATTTGGCATGACTTGGGGAAAAAGGAAAGTCCATTTGGAATGACAGGGGCCGGCCTCGACTGGTAATTGTGGCGGTTATACCCAAGTGGACACGGACGTCCCAAAGAGACAGTCGATTTGGCATGACTTGGGGAAAAAAGGAAAGTCCAGTTGGCATGAGATGGGCCGGACTCAAGCTGTAGGTTACAAACTTAACCCTAGTACATATGGGGGTCAAACCCAAGTGGACAAGGACGTCCCAAAGAGACAGTCGATTTGGCATGACTTGGGGAAAAAAGGAAAGTCCAGTTGGCATGAGAAGTGGACACGGACGTCCCAAAGAGACAGTCGATTTGGCATGAGTTGGGGAAAAAAGGAAAGTCCAGTTGGCATGAGATGGGCCGGCCTCAAGCTGTAGGTTACAAACTTAACCCTAGTACATATGGGGGTCAAACCCAAGTGGACAAGGACGTCCCAAAGAGACAGTCGATTTGGCATGACTTGGGGAAAAAAGGAAAGTCCAGTTGGCATGAGAAGTGGACACGGACGTCCCAAAGAGACAGTCGATTTGGCATGACTTGGGGAAAAAAGGAAAGTCCAGTTGGCATGAGATGGGCCGGCCTCAAGCTGTAGGTTACAAACGTAACCCTGGTACATATGGGGGTCAAACCCAAGTGGACAAGGACGTCCCAAAGAGACAGTCGATTTGGCATGACTTGGGGAAAAAGGAAAGTCCATTTGGAATGACAGGGGCCGGCCTCGACTGGTAATTGTGGCGGTTATACCCAAGTGGACACGGACGTCCCAAAGAGACAGTCGATTTGGCATGACTTGGGGAAAAAAGGAAAGTCCAGTTGGCATGAGATGGGCCGGCCTCAAGCTGTAGGTTACAAACTTAACCCTAGTACATATGGGGGTCAAACCCAAGTGGACAAGGACGTCCCAAAGAGACAGTCGATTTGGCATGACTTGGGGAAAAAAGGAAAGTCCAGTTGGCATGAGAAGTGGACACGGACGTCCCAAAGAGACAGTCGATTTGGCATGACTTGGGGAAAAAAGGAAAGTCCAGTTGGCATGAGAAGTGGACACGGACGTCCCAAAGAGACAGTCGATTTGGCATGACTTGGGGAAAAAAGGAAAGTCCAGTTGGCATGAGATGGGCCGGCCTCAAGCTGTAGGTTACAAACGTAACCCTGGTACATATGGGGGTCAAACCCAAGTGGACAAGGACGTCCCAAAGAGACAGTCGATTTGGCATGACTTGGGGAAAAAGGAAAGTCCATTTGGAATGACAGGGGCCGGCCTCGACTGGTAATTGTGGCGGTTATACCCAAGTGGACACGGACGTCCCAAAGAGACAGTCGATTTGGCATGACTTGGGGAAAAAAGGAAAGTCCAGTTGGCATGAGATGGGCCGGCCTCAAGCTGTAGGTTACAAACTTAACCCTAGTACATATGGGGGTCAAACCCAAGTGGACAAGGACGTCCCAAAGAGACAGTCGATTTGGCATGACTTGGGGAAAAAAGGAAAGTCCAGTTGGCATGAGAAGTGGACACGGACGTCCCAAAGAGACAGTCGATTTGGCATGACTTGGGGAAAAAAGGAAAGTCCAGTTGGCATGAGAAGTGGACACGGACGTCCCAAAGAGACAGTCGATTTGGCATGACTTGGGGAAAAAAGGAAAGTCCAGTTGGCATGAGATGGGCCGGCCTCAAGCTGTAGGTTACAAACGTAACCCTGGTACATATGGGGGTCAAACCCAAGTGGACAAGGACGTCCCAAAGAGACAGTCGATTTGGCATGACTTGGGGAAAAAGGAAAGTCCATTTGGAATGACAGGGGCCGGCCTCGACTGGTAATTGTGGCGGTTATACCCAAGTGGACACGGACGTCCCAAAGAGACAGTCGATTTGGCATGACTTGGGGAAAAAAGGAAAGTCCAGTTGGCATGAGATGGGCCGGCCTCAAGCTGTAGGTTACAAACTTAACCCTAGTACATATGGGGGTCAAACCCAAGTGGACAAGGACGTCCCAAAGAGACAGTCGATTTGGCATGACTTGGGGAAAAAAGGAAAGTCCAGTTGGCATGAGAAGTGGACACGGACGTCCCAAAGAGACAGTCGATTTGGCATGACTTGGGGAAAAAGGAAAGTCCATTTGGAATGACAGGGGCCGGCCTCGACTGGTAATTGTGGCGGTTATACCCAAGTGGACACGGACGTCCCAAAGAGACAGTCGATTTGGCATGACTTGGGGAAAAAAGGAAAGTCCAGTTGGCATGAGGTGGGCCGGACTCAAGCTGTAGGTTACAAACTTAACCCTAGTACATATGGGGGTCAAACCCAAGTGGACAAGGACGTCCCAAAGAGACAGTCGATTTGGCATGACTTGGGGAAAAAAGGAAAGTCCAGTTGGCATGAGAAGTGGACACGGACGTCCCAAAGAGACAGTCGATTTGGCATGACTTGGGGAAAAAAGGAAAGTCCAGTTGGCATGAGATGGGCCGGCCTCAAGCTGTAGGTTACAAACTTAACCCTAGTACATATGGGGGTCAAACCCAAGTGGACAAGGACGTCCCAAAGAGACAGTCGATTTGGCATGACTTGGGGAAAAAAGGAAAGTCCAGTTGGCATGAGAAGTGGACACGGACGTCCCAAAGAGACAGTCGATTTGGCATGACTTGGGGAAAAAAGGAAAGTCCAGTTGGCATGAGATGGGCCGGCCTCAAGCTGTAGGTTACAAACGTAACCCTGGTACATATGGGGGTCAAACCCAAGTGGACAAGGACGTCCCAAAGAGACAGTCGATTTGGCATGACTTGGGGAAAAAGGAAAGTCCATTTGGAATGACAGGGGCCGGCCTCGACTGGTAATTGTGGCGGTTATACCCAAGTGGACACGGACGTCCCAAAGAGACAGTCGATTTGGCATGACTTGGGGAAAAAAGGAAAGTCCAGTTGGCATGAGATGGGCCGGCCTCAAGCTGTAGGTTACAAACTTAACCCTAGTACATATGGGGGTCAAACCCAAGTGGACAAGGACGTCCCAAAGAGACAGTCGATTTGGCATGACTTGGGGAAAAAAGGAAAGTCCAGTTGGCATGAGAAGTGGACACGGACGTCCCAAAGAGACAGTCGATTTGGCATGACTTGGGGAAAAAAGGAAAGTCCAGTTGGCATGAGAAGTGGACACGGACGTCCCAAAGAGACAGTCGATTTGGCATGACTTGGGGAAAAAAGGAAAGTCCAGTTGGCATGAGATGGGCCGGCCTCAAGCTGTAGGTTACAAACGTAACCCTGGTACATATGGGGGTCAAACCCAAGTGGACAAGGACGTCCCAAAGAGACAGTCGATTTGGCATGACTTGGGGAAAAAGGAAAGTCCATTTGGAATGACAGGGGCCGGCCTCGACTGGTAATTGTGGCGGTTATACCCAAGTGGACACGGACGTCCCAAAGAGACAGTCGATTTGGCATGACTTGGGGAAAAAAGGAAAGTCCAGTTGGCATGAGATGGGCCGGCCTCAAGCTGTAGGTTACAAACTTAACCCTAGTACATATGGGGGTCAAACCCAAGTGGACAAGGACGTCCCAAAGAGACAGTCGATTTGGCATGACTTGGGGAAAAAAGGAAAGTCCAGTTGGCATGAGAAGTGGACACGGACGTCCCAAAGAGACAGTCGATTTGGCATGACTTGGGGAAAAAAGGAAAGTCCAGTTGGCATGAGATGGGCCGGCCTCAAGCTGTAGGTTACAAACGTAACCCTGGTACATATGGGGGTCAAACCCAAGTGGACAAGGACGTCCCAAAGAGACAGTCGATTTGGCATGACTTGGGGAAAAAGGAAAGTCCATTTGGAATGACAGGGGCCGGCCTCGACTGGTAATTGTGGCGGTTATACCCAAGTGGACACGGACGTCCCAAAGAGACAGTCGATTTGGCATGACTTGGGGAAAAAAGGAAAGTCCAGTTGGCATGAGATGGGCCGGCCTCAAGCTGTAGGTTACAAACTTAACCCTAGTACATATGGGGGTCAAACCCAAGTGGACAAGGACGTCCCAAAGAGACAGTCGATTTGGCATGACTTGGGGAAAAAAGGAAAGTCCAGTTGGCATGAGAAGTGGACACGGACGTCCCAAAGAGACAGTCGATTTGGCATGACTTGGGGAAAAAGGAAAGTCCATTTGGAATGACAGGGGCCGGCCTCGACTGGTAATTGTGGCGGTTATACCCAAGTGGACACGGACGTCCCAAAGAGACAGTCGATTTGGCATGACTTGGGGAAAAAAGGAAAGTCCAGTTGGCATGAGATGGGCCGGACTCAAGCTGTAGGTTACAAACTTAACCCTAGTACATATGGGGGTCAAACCCAAGTGGACAAGGACGTCCCAAAGAGACAGTCGATTTGGCATGACTTGGGGAAAAAAGGAAAGTCCAGTTGGCATGAGAAGTGGACACGGACGTCCCAAAGAGACAGTCGATTTGGCATGACTTGGGGAAAAAAGGAAAGTCCAGTTGGCATGAGATGGGCCGGCCTCAAGCTGTAGGTTACAAACTTAACCCTAGTACATATGGGGGTCAAACCCAAGTGGACAAGGACGTCCCAAAGAGACAGTCGATTTGGCATGACTTGGGGAAAAAAGGAAAGTCCAGTTGGCATGAGAAGTGGACACGGACGTCCCAAAGAGACAGTCGATTTGGCATGACTTGGGGAAAAAAGGAAAGTCCAGTTGGCATGAGATGGGCCGGCCTCAAGCTGTAGGTTACAAACGTAACCCTGGTACATATGGGGGTCAAACCCAAGTGGACAAGGACGTCCCAAAGAGACAGTCGATTTGGCATGACTTGGGGAAAAAGGAAAGTCCATTTGGAATGACAGGGGCCGGCCTCGACTGGTAATTGTGGCGGTTATACCCAAGTGGACACGGACGTCCCAAAGAGACAGTCGATTTGGCATGACTTGGGGAAAAAAGGAAAGTCCAGTTGGCATGAGATGGGCCGGCCTCAAGCTGTAGGTTACAAACTTAACCCTAGTACATATGGGGGTCAAACCCAAGTGGACAAGGACGTCCCAAAGAGACAGTCGATTTGGCATGACTTGGGGAAAAAAGGAAAGTCCAGTTGGCATGAGAAGTGGACACGGACGTCCCAAAGAGACAGTCGATTTGGCATGACTTGGGGAAAAAGGAAAGTCCATTTGGAATGACAGGGGCCGGCCTCGACTGGTAATTGTGGCGGTTATACCCAAGTGGACACGGACGTCCCAAAGAGACAGTCGATTTGGCATGACTTGGGGAAAAAAGGAAAGTCCAGTTGGCATGAGATGGGCCGGACTCAAGCTGTAGGTTACAAACTTAACCCTAGTACATATGGGGGTCAAACCCAAGTGGACAAGGACGTCCCAAAGAGACAGTCGATTTGGCATGACTTGGGGAAAAAAGGAAAGTCCAGTTGGCATGAGAAGTGGACACGGACGTCCCAAAGAGACAGTCGATTTGGCATGACTTGGGGAAAAAAGGAAAGTCCAGTTGGCATGAGATGGGCCGGCCTCAAGCTGTAGGTTACAAACTTAACCCTAGTACATATGGGGGTCAAACCCAAGTGGACAAGGACGTCCCAAAGAGACAGTCGATTTGGCATGACTTGGGGAAAAAAGGAAAGTCCAGTTGGCATGAGAAGTGGACACGGACGTCCCAAAGAGACAGTCGATTTGGCATGACTTGGGGAAAAAAGGAAAGTCCAGTTGGCATGAGATGGGCCGGCCTCAAGCTGTAGGTTACAAACGTAACCCTGGTACATATGGGGGTCAAACCCAAGTGGACAAGGACGTCCCAAAGAGACAGTCGATTTGGCATGACTTGGGGAAAAAGGAAAGTCCATTTGGAATGACAGGGGCCGGCCTCGACTGGTAATTGTGGCGGTTATACCCAAGTGGACACGGACGTCCCAAAGAGACAGTCGATTTGGCATGACTTGGGGAAAAAAGGAAAGTCCAGTTGGCATGAGATGGGCCGGCCTCAAGCTGTAGGTTACAAACTTAACCCTAGTACATATGGGGGTCAAACCCAAGTGGACAAGGACGTCCCAAAGAGACAGTCGATTTGGCATGACTTGGGGAAAAAAGGAAAGTCCAGTTGGCATGAGAAGTGGACACGGACGTCCCAAAGAGACAGTCGATTTGGCATGACTTGGGGAAAAAGGAAAGTCCATTTGGAATGACAGGGGCCGGCCTCGACTGGTAATTGTGGCGGTTATACCCAAGTGGACACGGACGTCCCAAAGAGACAGTCGATTTGGCATGACTTGGGGAAAAAAGGAAAGTCCAGTTGGCATGAGATGGGCCGGCCTCAAGCTGTAGGTTACAAACTTAACCCTAGTACATATGGGGGTCAAACCCAAGTGGACAAGGACGTCCCAAAGAGACAGTCGATTTGGCATGACTTGGGGAAAAAAGGAAAGTCCAGTTGGCATGAGAAGTGGACACGGACGTCCCAAAGAGACAGTCGATTTGGCATGACTTGGGGAAAAAAGGAAAGTCCAGTTGGCATGAGATGGGCCGGCCTCAAGCTGTAGGTTACAAACGTAACCCTGGTACATATGGGGGTCAAACCCAAGTGGACAAGGACGTCCCAAAGAGACAGTCGATTTGGCATGACTTGGGGAAAAAGGAAAGTCCATTTGGAATGACAGGGGCCGGCCTCGACTGGTAATTGTGGCGGTTATACCCAAGTGGACACGGACGTCCCAAAGAGACAGTCGATTTGGCATGACTTGGGGAAAAAAGGAAAGTCCAGTTGGCATGAGATGGGCCGGCCTCAAGCTGTAGGTTACAAACTTAACCCTAGTACATATGGGGGTCAAACCCAAGTGGACAAGGACGTCCCAAAGAGACAGTCGATTTGGCATGACTTGGGGAAAAAAGGAAAGTCCAGTTGGCATGAGAAGTGGACACGGACGTCCCAAAGAGACAGTCGATTTGGCATGACTTGGGGAAAAAAGGAAAGTCCAGTTGGCATGAGAAGTGGACACGGACGTCCCAAAGAGACAGTCGATTTGGCATGACTTGGGGAAAAAAGGAAAGTCCAGTTGGCATGAGATGGGCCGGCCTCAAGCTGTAGGTTACAAACGTAACCCTGGTACATATGGGGGTCAAACCCAAGTGGACAAGGACGTCCCAAAGAGACAGTCGATTTGGCATGACTTGGGGAAAAAGGAAAGTCCATTTGGAATGACAGGGGCCGGCCTCGACTGGTAATTGTGGCGGTTATACCCAAGTGGACACGGACGTCCCAAAGAGACAGTCGATTTGGCATGACTTGGGGAAAAAAGGAAAGTCCAGTTGGCATGAGATGGGCCGGCCTCAAGCTGTAGGTTACAAACTTAACCCTAGTACATATGGGGGTCAAACCCAAGTGGACAAGGACGTCCCAAAGAGACAGTCGATTTGGCATGACTTGGGGAAAAAAGGAAAGTCCAGTTGGCATGAGAAGTGGACACGGACGTCCCAAAGAGACAGTCGATTTGGCATGACTTGGGGAAAAAGGAAAGTCCATTTGGAATGACAGGGGCCGGCCTCGACTGGTAATTGTGGCGGTTATACCCAAGTGGACACGGACGTCCCAAAGAGACAGTCGATTTGGCATGACTTGGGGAAAAAAGGAAAGTCCAGTTGGCATGAGATGGGCCGGACTCAAGCTGTAGGTTACAAACTTAACCCTAGTACATATGGGGGTCAAACCCAAGTGGACAAGGACGTCCCAAAGAGACAGTCGATTTGGCATGACTTGGGGAAAAAAGGAAAGTCCAGTTGGCATGAGAAGTGGACACGGACGTCCCAAAGAGACAGTCGATTTGGCATGACTTGGGGAAAAAAGGAAAGTCCAGTTGGCATGAGATGGGCCGGCCTCAAGCTGTAGGTTACAAACTTAACCCTAGTACATATGGGGGTCAAACCCAAGTGGACAAGGACGTCCCAAAGAGACAGTCGATTTGGCATGACTTGGGGAAAAAAGGAAAGTCCAGTTGGCATGAGAAGTGGACACGGACGTCCCAAAGAGACAGTCGATTTGGCATGACTTGGGGAAAAAAGGAAAGTCCAGTTGGCATGAGATGGGCCGGCCTCAAGCTGTAGGTTACAAACGTAACCCTGGTACATATGGGGGTCAAACCCAAGTGGACAAGGACGTCCCAAAGAGACAGTCGATTTGGCATGACTTGGGGAAAAAGGAAAGTCCATTTGGAATGACAGGGGCCGGCCTCGACTGGTAATTGTGGCGGTTATACCCAAGTGGACACGGACGTCCCAAAGAGACAGTCGATTTGGCATGACTTGGGGAAAAAAGGAAAGTCCAGTTGGCATGAGATGGGCCGGCCTCAAGCTGTAGGTTACAAACTTAACCCTAGTACATATGGGGGTCAAACCCAAGTGGACAAGGACGTCCCAAAGAGACAGTCGATTTGGCATGACTTGGGGAAAAAAGGAAAGTCCAGTTGGCATGAGAAGTGGACACGGACGTCCCAAAGAGACAGTCGATTTGGCATGACTTGGGGAAAAAAGGAAAGTCCAGTTGGCATGAGATGGGCCGGCCTCAAGCTGTAGGTTACAAACGTAACCCTGGTACATATGGGGGTCAAACCCAAGTGGACAAGGACGTCCCAAAGAGACAGTCGATTTGGCATGACTTGGGGAAAAAGGAAAGTCCATTTGGAATGACAGGGGCCGGCCTCGACTGGTAATTGTGGCGGTTATACCCAAGTGGACACGGACGTCCCAAAGAGACAGTCGATTTGGCATGACTTGGGGAAAAAAGGAAAGTCCAGTTGGCATGAGATGGGCCGGCCTCAAGCTGTAGGTTACAAACTTAACCCTAGTACATATGGGGGTCAAACCCAAGTGGACAAGGACGTCCCAAAGAGACAGTCGATTTGGCATGACTTGGGGAAAAAAGGAAAGTCCAGTTGGCATGAGAAGTGGACACGGACGTCCCAAAGAGACAGTCGATTTGGCATGACTTGGGGAAAAAAGGAAAGTCCAGTTGGCATGAGAAGTGGACACGGACGTCCCAAAGAGACAGTCGATTTGGCATGACTTGGGGAAAAAAGGAAAGTCCAGTTGGCATGAGATGGGCCGGCCTCAAGCTGTAGGTTACAAACGTAACCCTGGTACATATGGGGGTCAAACCCAAGTGGACAAGGACGTCCCAAAGAGACAGTCGATTTGGCATGACTTGGGGAAAAAGGAAAGTCCATTTGGAATGACAGGGGCCGGCCTCGACTGGTAATTGTGGCGGTTATACCCAAGTGGACACGGACGTCCCAAAGAGACAGTCGATTTGGCATGACTTGGGGAAAAAAGGAAAGTCCAGTTGGCATGAGATGGGCCGGCCTCAAGCTGTAGGTTACAAACTTAACCCTAGTACATATGGGGGTCAAACCCAAGTGGACAAGGACGTCCCAAAGAGACAGTCGATTTGGCATGACTTGGGGAAAAAAGGAAAGTCCAGTTGGCATGAGAAGTGGACACGGACGTCCCAAAGAGACAGTCGATTTGGCATGACTTGGGGAAAAAGGAAAGTCCATTTGGAATGACAGGGGCCGGCCTCGACTGGTAATTGTGGCGGTTATACCCAAGTGGACACGGACGTCCCAAAGAGACAGTCGATTTGGCATGACTTGGGGAAAAAAGGAAAGTCCAGTTGGCATGAGGTGGGCCGGACTCAAGCTGTAGGTTACAAACTTAACCCTAGTACATATGGGGGTCAAACCCAAGTGGACAAGGACGTCCCAAAGAGACAGTCGATTTGGCATGACTTGGGGAAAAAAGGAAAGTCCAGTTGGCATGAGAAGTGGACACGGACGTCCCAAAGAGACAGTCGATTTGGCATGACTTGGGGAAAAAAGGAAAGTCCAGTTGGCATGAGATGGGCCGGCCTCAAGCTGTAGGTTACAAACTTAACCCTAGTACATATGGGGGTCAAACCCAAGTGGACAAGGACGTCCCAAAGAGACAGTCGATTTGGCATGACTTGGGGAAAAAAGGAAAGTCCAGTTGGCATGAGAAGTGGACACGGACGTCCCAAAGAGACAGTCGATTTGGCATGACTTGGGGAAAAAAGGAAAGTCCAGTTGGCATGAGATGGGCCGGCCTCAAGCTGTAGGTTACAAACGTAACCCTGGTACATATGGGGGTCAAACCCAAGTGGACAAGGACGTCCCAAAGAGACAGTCGATTTGGCATGACTTGGGGAAAAAGGAAAGTCCATTTGGAATGACAGGGGCCGGCCTCGACTGGTAATTGTGGCGGTTATACCCAAGTGGACACGGACGTCCCAAAGAGACAGTCGATTTGGCATGACTTGGGGAAAAAAGGAAAGTCCAGTTGGCATGAGATGGGCCGGCCTCAAGCTGTAGGTTACAAACTTAACCCTAGTACATATGGGGGTCAAACCCAAGTGGACAAGGACGTCCCAAAGAGACAGTCGATTTGGCATGACTTGGGGAAAAAAGGAAAGTCCAGTTGGCATGAGAAGTGGACACGGACGTCCCAAAGAGACAGTCGATTTGGCATGACTTGGGGAAAAAAGGAAAGTCCAGTTGGCATGAGAAGTGGACACGGACGTCCCAAAGAGACAGTCGATTTGGCATGACTTGGGGAAAAAAGGAAAGTCCAGTTGGCATGAGATGGGCCGGCCTCAAGCTGTAGGTTACAAACGTAACCCTGGTACATATGGGGGTCAAACCCAAGTGGACAAGGACGTCCCAAAGAGACAGTCGATTTGGCATGACTTGGGGAAAAAGGAAAGTCCATTTGGAATGACAGGGGCCGGCCTCGACTGGTAATTGTGGCGGTTATACCCAAGTGGACACGGACGTCCCAAAGAGACAGTCGATTTGGCATGACTTGGGGAAAAAAGGAAAGTCCAGTTGGCATGAGATGGGCCGGCCTCAAGCTGTAGGTTACAAACTTAACCCTAGTACATATGGGGGTCAAACCCAAGTGGACAAGGACGTCCCAAAGAGACAGTCGATTTGGCATGACTTGGGGAAAAAAGGAAAGTCCAGTTGGCATGAGAAGTGGACACGGACGTCCCAAAGAGACAGTCGATTTGGCATGACTTGGGGAAAAAAGGAAAGTCCAGTTGGCATGAGAAGTGGACACGGACGTCCCAAAGAGACAGTCGATTTGGCATGACTTGGGGAAAAAAGGAAAGTCCAGTTGGCATGAGATGGGCCGGCCTCAAGCTGTAGGTTACAAACGTAACCCTGGTACATATGGGGGTCAAACCCAAGTGGACAAGGACGTCCCAAAGAGACAGTCGATTTGGCATGACTTGGGGAAAAAGGAAAGTCCATTTGGAATGACAGGGGCCGGCCTCGACTGGTAATTGTGGCGGTTATACCCAAGTGGACACGGACGTCCCAAAGAGACAGTCGATTTGGCATGACTTGGGGAAAAAAGGAAAGTCCAGTTGGCATGAGATGGGCCGGCCTCAAGCTGTAGGTTACAAACTTAACCCTAGTACATATGGGGGTCAAACCCAAGTGGACAAGGACGTCCCAAAGAGACAGTCGATTTGGCATGACTTGGGGAAAAAAGGAAAGTCCAGTTGGCATGAGAAGTGGACAAGGACGTCCCAAAGAGACAGTCGATTTGGCATGACTTGGGGAAAAAGGAAAGTCCATTTGGAATGACAGGGGCCGGCCTCGACTGGTAATTGTGGCGGTTATACCCAAGTGGACACGGACGTCCCAAAGAGACAGTCGATTTGGCATGACTTGGGGAAAAAAGGAAAGTCCAGTTGGCATGAGATGGGCCGGACTCAAGCTGTAGGTTACAAACTTAACCCTAGTACATATGGGGGTCAAACCCAAGTGGACAAGGACGTCCCAAAGAGACAGTCGATTTGGCATGACTTGGGGAAAAAAGGAAAGTCCAGTTGGCATGAGAAGTGGACACGGACGTCCCAAAGAGACAGTCGATTTGGCATGACTTGGGGAAAAAAGGAAAGTCCAGTTGGCATGAGATGGGCCGGCCTCAAGCTGTAGGTTACAAACTTAACCCTAGTACATATGGGGGTCAAACCCAAGTGGACAAGGACGTCCCAAAGAGACAGTCGATTTGGCATGACTTGGGGAAAAAAGGAAAGTCCAGTTGGCATGAGAAGTGGACACGGACGTCCCAAAGAGACAGTCGATTTGGCATGACTTGGGGAAAAAAGGAAAGTCCAGTTGGCATGAGATGGGCCGGCCTCAAGCTGTAGGTTACAAACGTAACCCTGGTACATATGGGGGTCAAACCCAAGTGGACAAGGACGTCCCAAAGAGACAGTCGATTTGGCATGACTTGGGGAAAAAGGAAAGTCCATTTGGAATGACAGGGGCCGGCCTCGACTGGTAATTGTGGCGGTTATACCCAAGTGGACACGGACGTCCCAAAGAGACAGTCGATTTGGCATGACTTGGGGAAAAAAGGAAAGTCCAGTTGGCATGAGATGGGCCGGCCTCAAGCTGTAGGTTACAAACTTAACCCTAGTACATATGGGGGTCAAACCCAAGTGGACAAGGACGTCCCAAAGAGACAGTCGATTTGGCATGACTTGGGGAAAAAAGGAAAGTCCAGTTGGCATGAGAAGTGGACACGGACGTCCCAAAGAGACAGTCGATTTGGCATGACTTGGGGAAAAAAGGAAAGTCCAGTTGGCATGAGATGGGCCGGCCTCAAGCTGTAGGTTACAAACTTAACCCTAGTACATATGGGGGTCAAACCCAAGTGGACAAGGACGTCCCAAAGAGACAGTCGATTTGGCATGACTTGGGGAAAAAAGGAAAGTCCAGTTGGCATGAGAAGTGGACACGGACGTCCCAAAGAGACAGTCGATTTGGCATGACTTGGGGAAAAAAGGAAAGTCCAGTTGGCATGAGATGGGCCGGCCTCAAGCTGTAGGTTACAAACGTAACCCTGGTACATATGGGGGTCAAACCCAAGTGGACAAGGACGTCCCAAAGAGACAGTCGATTTGGCATGACTTGGGGAAAAAGGAAAGTCCATTTGGAATGACAGGGGCCGGCCTCGACTGGTAATTGTGGCGGTTATACCCAAGTGGACACGGACGTCCCAAAGAGACAGTCGATTTGGCATGACTTGGGGAAAAAAGGAAAGTCCAGTTGGCATGAGATGGGCCGGCCTCAAGCTGTAGGTTACAAACTTAACCCTAGTACATATGGGGGTCAAACCCAAGTGGACAAGGACGTCCCAAAGAGACAGTCGATTTGGCATGACTTGGGGAAAAAAGGAAAGTCCAGTTGGCATGAGAAGTGGACACGGACGTCCCAAAGAGACAGTCGATTTGGCATGACTTGGGGAAAAAAGGAAAGTCCAGTTGGCATGAGATGGGCCGGCCTCAAGCTGTAGGTTACAAACGTAACCCTGGTACATATGGGGGTCAAACCCAAGTGGACAAGGACGTCCCAAAGAGACAGTCGATTTGGCATGACTTGGGGAAAAAGGAAAGTCCATTTGGAATGACAGGGGCCGGCCTCGACTGGTAATTGTGGCGGTTATACCCAAGTGGACACGGACGTCCCAAAGAGACAGTCGATTTGGCATGACTTGGGGAAAAAAGGAAAGTCCAGTTGGCATGAGATGGGCCGGCCTCAAGCTGTAGGTTACAAACTTAACCCTAGTACATATGGGGGTCAAACCCAAGTGGACAAGGACGTCCCAAAGAGACAGTCGATTTGGCATGACTTGGGGAAAAAAGGAAAGTCCAGTTGGCATGAGAAGTGGACACGGACGTCCCAAAGAGACAGTCGATTTGGCATGACTTGGGGAAAAAGGAAAGTCCATTTGGAATGACAGGGGCCGGCCTCGACTGGTAATTGTGGCGGTTATACCCAAGTGGACACGGACGTCCCAAAGAGACAGTCGATTTGGCATGACTTGGGGAAAAAAGGAAAGTCCAGTTGGCATGAGATGGGCCGGACTCAAGCTGTAGGTTACAAACTTAACCCTAGTACATATGGGGGTCAAACCCAAGTGGACAAGGACGTCCCAAAGAGACAGTCGATTTGGCATGACTTGGGGAAAAAAGGAAAGTCCAGTTGGCATGAGAAGTGGACACGGACGTCCCAAAGAGACAGTCGATTTGGCATGACTTGGGGAAAAAAGGAAAGTCCAGTTGGCATGAGATGGGCCGGCCTCAAGCTGTAGGTTACAAACTTAACCCTAGTACATATGGGGGTCAAACCCAAGTGGACAAGGACGTCCCAAAGAGACAGTCGATTTGGCATGACTTGGGGAAAAAAGGAAAGTCCAGTTGGCATGAGAAGTGGACACGGACGTCCCAAAGAGACAGTCGATTTGGCATGACTTGGGGAAAAAAGGAAAGTCCAGTTGGCATGAGATGGGCCGGCCTCAAGCTGTAGGTTACAAACGTAACCCTGGTACATATGGGGGTCAAACCCAAGTGGACAAGGACGTCCCAAAGAGACAGTCGATTTGGCATGACTTGGGGAAAAAGGAAAGTCCATTTGGAATGACAGGGGCCGGCCTCGACTGGTAATTGTGGCGGTTATACCCAAGTGGACACGGACGTCCCAAAGAGACAGTCGATTTGGCATGACTTGGGGAAAAAAGGAAAGTCCAGTTGGCATGAGATGGGCCGGCCTCAAGCTGTAGGTTACAAACTTAACCCTAGTACATATGGGGGTCAAACCCAAGTGGACAAGGACGTCCCAAAGAGACAGTCGATTTGGCATGACTTGGGGAAAAAAGGAAAGTCCAGTTGGCATGAGAAGTGGACACGGACGTCCCAAAGAGACAGTCGATTTGGCATGACTTGGGGAAAAAAGGAAAGTCCAGTTGGCATGAGATGGGCCGGCCTCAAGCTGTAGGTTACAAACTTAACCCTAGTACATATGGGGGTCAAACCCAAGTGGACAAGGACGTCCCAAAGAGACAGTCGATTTGGCATGACTTGGGGAAAAAAGGAAAGTCCAGTTGGCATGAGAAGTGGACACGGACGTCCCAAAGAGACAGTCGATTTGGCATGACTTGGGGAAAAAAGGAAAGTCCAGTTGGCATGAGATGGGCCGGCCTCAAGCTGTAGGTTACAAACGTAACCCTGGTACATATGGGGGTCAAACCCAAGTGGACAAGGACGTCCCAAAGAGACAGTCGATTTGGCATGACTTGGGGAAAAAGGAAAGTCCATTTGGAATGACAGGGGCCGGCCTCGACTGGTAATTGTGGCGGTTATACCCAAGTGGACACGGACGTCCCAAAGAGACAGTCGATTTGGCATGACTTGGGGAAAAAAGGAAAGTCCAGTTGGCATGAGATGGGCCGGCCTCAAGCTGTAGGTTACAAACTTAACCCTAGTACATATGGGGGTCAAACCCAAGTGGACAAGGACGTCCCAAAGAGACAGTCGATTTGGCATGACTCGGGGAAAAAAGGAAAGTCCAGTTGGCATGAGAAGTGGACACGGACGTCCCAAAGAGACAGTCGATTTGGCATGACTTGGGGAAAAAAGGAAAGTCCAGTTGGCATGAGATGGGCCGGCCTCAAGCTGTAGGTTACAAACTTAACCCTAGTACATATGGGGGTCAAACCCAAGTGGACAAGGACGTCCCAAAGAGACAGTCGATTTGGCATGACTTGGGGAAAAAAGGAAAGTCCAGTTGGCATGAGAAGTGGACACGGACGTCCCAAAGAGACAGTCGATTTGGCATGACTTGGGGAAAAAAGGAAAGTCCAGTTGGCATGAGATGGGCCGGCCTCAAGCTGTAGGTTACAAACGTAACCCTGGTACATATGGGGGTCAAACCCAAGTGGACAAGGACGTCCCAAAGAGACAGTCGATTTGGCATGACTTGGGGAAAAAGGAAAGTCCATTTGGAATGACAGGGGCCGGCCTCGACTGGTAATTGTGGCGGTTATACCCAAGTGGACACGGACGTCCCAAAGAGACAGTCGATTTGGCATGACTTGGGGAAAAAAGGAAAGTCCAGTTGGCATGAGATGGGCCGGCCTCAAGCTGTAGGTTACAAACTTAACCCTAGTACATATGGGGGTCAAACCCAAGTGGACAAGGACGTCCCAAAGAGACAGTCGATTTGTCATGACTTGGGGAAAAAAGGAAAGTCCAGTTGGCATGAGAAGTGGACACGGACGTCCCAAAGAGACAGTCGATTTGGCATGACTTGGGGAAAAAAGGAAAGTCCAGTTGGCATGAGATGGGCCGGCCTCAAGCTGTAGGTTACAAACTTAACCCTAGTACATATGGGGGTCAAACCCAAGTGGACAAGGACGTCCCAAAGAGACAGTCGATTTGGCATGACTTGGGGAAAAAAGGAAAGTCCAGTTGGCATGAGAAGTGGACACGGACGTCCCAAAGAGACAGTCGATTTGGCATGACTTGGGGAAAAAAGGAAAGTCCAGTTGGCATGAGATGGGCCGGCCTCAAGCTGTAGGTTACAAACGTAACCCTGGTACATATGGGGGTCAAACCCAAGTGGACAAGGACGTCCCAAAGAGACAGTCGATTTGGCATGACTTGGGGAAAAAGGAAAGTCCATTTGGAATGACAGGGGCCGGCCTCGACTGGTAATTGTGGCGGTTATACCCAAGTGGACACGGACGTCCCAAAGAGACAGTCGATTTGGCATGACTTGGGGAAAAAAGGAAAGTCCAGTTGGCATGAGATGGGCCGGCCTCAAGCTGTAGGTTACAAACTTAACCCTAGTACATATGGGGGTCAAACCCAAGTGGACAAGGACGTCCCAAAGAGACAGTCGATTTGGCATGACTTGGGGAAAAAAGTAAAGTCCAGTTGGCATGAGAAGTGGACACGGACGTCCCAAAGAGACAGTCGATTTGGCATGACTTGGGGAAAAAAGGAAAGTCCAGTTGGCATGAGATGGGCCGGCCTCAAGCTGTAGGTTACAAACTTAACCCTAGTACATATGGGGGTCAAACCCAAGTGGACAAGGAGGTCCCAAAGAGACAGTCGATTTGGCATGACTTGGGGAAAAAAGGAAAGTCCAGTTGGCATGAGAAGTGGACACGGACGTCCCAAAGAGACAGTCGATTTGGCATGACTTGGGGAAAAAGGAAAGTCCATTTGGAATGACAGGGGCCGGCCTCGACTGGTAATTGTGGCGGTTATACCCAAGTGGACACGGACGTCCCAAAGAGACAGTCGATTTGGCATGACTTGGGGAAAAAAGGAAAGTCCAGTTGGCATGAGATGGGCCGGACTCAAGCTGTAGGTTACAAACTTAACCCTAGTACATATGGGGGTCAAACCCAAGTGGACAAGGACGTCCCAAAGAGACAGTCGATTTGGCATGACTTGGGGAAAAAAGGAAAGTCCAGTTGGCATGAGAAGTGGACACGGACGTCCCAAAGAGACAGTCGATTTGGCATGACTTGGGGAAAAAAGGAAAGTCCAGTTGGCATGAGATGGGCCGGCCTCAAGCTGTAGGTTACAAACTTAACCCTAGTACATATGGGGGTCAAACCCAAGTGGACAAGGACGTCCCAAAGAGACAGTCGATTTGGCATGACTTGGGGAAAAAAGGAAAGTCCAGTTGGCATGAGAAGTGGACACGGACGTCCCAAAGAGACAGTCGATTTGGCATGACTTGGGGAAAAAAGGAAAGTCCAGTTGGCATGAGATGGGCCGGCCTCAAGCTGTAGGTTACAAACGTAACCCTGGTACATATGGGGGTCAAACCCAAGTGGACAAGGACGTCCCAAAGAGACAGTCGATTTGGCATGACTTGGGGAAAAAGGAAAGTCCATTTGGAATGACAGGGGCCGGCCTCGACTGGTAATTGTGGCGGTTATACCCAAGTGGACACGGACGTCCTAAAGAGACAGTCGATTTGGCATGACTTGGGGAAAAAAGGAAAGTCCAGTTGGCATGAGATGGGCCGGCCTCAAGCTGTAGGTTACAAACTTAACCCTAGTACATATGGGGGTCAAACCCAAGTGGACAAGGACGTCCCAAAGAGACAGTCGATTTGGCATGACTTGGGGAAAAAGGAAAGTCCATTTGGAATGACAGGGGCCGGCCTCGACTGGTAATTGTGGCGGTTATACCCAAGTGGACACGGACGTCCCAAAGAGACAGTCGATTTGGCATGACTTGGGGAAAAAAGGAAAGTCCAGTTGGCATGAGATGGGCCGGCCTCAAGCTGTAGGTTACAAACTTAACCCTAGTACATATGGGGGTCAAACCCAAGTGGACAAGGACGTCCCAAAGAGACAGTCGATTTGGCATGACTTGGGGAAAAAAGGAAAGTCCAGTTGGCATGAGAAGTGGACACGGACGTCCCAAAGAGACAGTCGATTTGGCATGACTTGGGGAAAAAAGGAAAGTCCAGTTGGCATGAGATGGGCCGGCCTCAAGCTGTAGGTTACAAACGTAACCCTGGTACATATGGGGGTCAAACCCAAGTGGACAAGGACGTCCCAAAGAGACAGTCGATTTGGCATGACTTGGGGAAAAAGGAAAGTCCATTTGGAATGACAGGGGCCGGCCTCGACTGGTAATTGTGGCGGTTATACCCAAGTGGACACGGACGTCCCAAAGAGACAGTCGATTTGGCATGACTTGGGGAAAAAAGGAAAGTCCAGTTGGCATGAGATGGGCCGGCCTCAAGCTGTAGGTTACAAACTTAACCCTAGTACATATGGGGGTCAAACCCAAGTGGACAAGGACGTCCCAAAGAGACAGTCGATTTGGCATGACTTGGGGAAAAAAGGAAAGTCCAGTTGGCATGAGATGGGCCGGCCTCAAGCTGTAGGTTACAAACTTAACCCTAGTACATATGGGGGTCAAACCCAAGTGGACAAGGACGTCCCAAAGAGACAGTCGATTTGGCATGACTTGGGGAAAAAGGAAAGTCCATTTGGAATGACAGGGGCCGGCCTCGACTGGTAATTGTGGCGGTTATACCCAAGTGGACACGGACGTCCCAAAGAGACAGTCGATTTGGCATGACTTGGGGAAAAAAGGAAAGTCCAGTTGGCATGAGATGGGCCGGCCTCAAGCTGTAGGTTACAAACTTAACCCTAGTACATATGGGGGTCAAACCCAAGTGGACAAGGACGTCCCAAAGAGACAGTCGATTTGGCATGACTTGGGGAAAAAAGGAAAGTCCAGTTGGCATGAGAAGTGGACACGGACGTCCCAAAGAGACAGTCGATTTGGCATGACTTGGGGAAAAAAGGAAAGTCCAGTTGGCATGAGATGGGCCGGCCTCAAGCTGTAGGTTACAAACTTAACCCTAGTACATATGGGGGTCAAACCCAAGTGGACAAGGACGTCCCAAAGAGACAGTCGATTTGGCATGACTTGGGGAAAAAAGGAAAGTCCAGTTGGCATGAGATGGGCCGGCCTCAAGCTGTAGGTTACAAAAGTAACCCTGGTACATATGGGGGTCAAACCCAAGTGGACAAGGACGTCCCAAAGAGACAGTCGATTTGGCATGACTTGGGGAAAAAGGAAAGTCCATTTGGAATGACAGGGGCCGGCCTCGACTGGTAATTGTGGCGGTTATACCCAAGTGGACACGGACGTCCCAAAGAGACAGTCGATTTGGCATGACTTGGGGAAAAAAGGAAAGTCCAGTTGGCATGAGATGGGCCGGCCTCAAGCTGTAGGTTACAAACTTAACCCTAGTACATATGGGGGTCAAACCCAAGTGGACAAGGACGTCCCAAAGAGACAGTCGATTTGGCATGACTTGGGGAAAAAAGGAAAGTCCAGTTGGCATGAGAAGTGGACACGGACGTCCCAAAGAGACAGTCGATTTGGCATGACTTGGGGAAAAAAGGAAAGTCCAGTTGGCATGAGATGGGCCGGCCTCAAGCTGTAGGTTACAAACTTAACCCTAGTACATATGGGGGTCAAACCCAAGTGGACAAGGACGTCCCAAAGAGACAGTCGATTTGGCATGACTTGGGGAAAAAAGGAAAGTCCAGTTGGCATGAGAAGTGGACATGGACGTCCCAAAGAGACAGTCGATTTGGCATGACTTGGGGAAAAAAGGAAAGTCCAGTTGGCATGAGATGGGCCGGCCTCAAGCTGTAGGTTACAAACGTAACCCTGGTACATATGGGGGTCAAACCCAAGTGGACAAGGACGTCCCAAAGAGACAGTCGATTTGGCATGACTTGGGGAAAAAGGAAAGTCCATTTGGAATGACAGGGGCCGGCCTCGACTGGTAATTGTGGCGGTTATACCCAAGTGGACACGGACGTCCCAAAGAGACAGTCGATTTGGCATGACTTGGGGAAAAAAGGAAAGTCCAGTTGGCATGAGATGGGCCGGCCTCAAGCTGTAGGTTACAAACTTAACCCTAGTACATATGGGGGTCAAACCCAAGTGGACAAGGACGTCCCAAAGAGACAGTCGATTTGGCATGACTTGGGGAAAAAAGGAAAGTCCAGTTGGCATGAGAAGTGGACACGGACGTCCCAAAGAGACAGTCGATTTGGCATGACTTGGGGAAAAAAGGAAAGTCCAGTTGGCATGAGATGGGCCGGCCTCAAGCTGTAGGTTACAAACTTAACCCTAGTACATATGGGGGTCAAACCCAAGTGGACAAGGACGTCCCAAAGAGACAGTCGATTTGGCATGACTTGGGGAAAAAAGGAAAGTCCAGTTGGCATGAGAAGTGGACACGGACGTCCCAAAGAGACAGTCGATTTGGCATGACTTGGGGAAAAAAGGAAAGTCCAGTTGGCATGAGATGGGCCGGCCTCAAGCTGTAGGTTACAAACGTAACCCTGGTACATATGGGGGTCAAACCCAAGTGGACAAGGACGTCCCAAAGAGACAGTCGATTTGGCATGACTTGGGGAAAAAGGAAAGTCCATTTGGAATGACAGGGGCCGGCCTCGACTGGTAATTGTGGCGGTTATACCCAAGTGGACACGGACGTCCCAAAGAGACAGTCGATTTGGCATGACTTGGGGAAAAAAGGAAAGTCCAGTTGGCATGAGATGGGCCGGCCTCAAGCTGTAGGTTACAAACTTAACCCTAGTACATATGGGGGTCAAACCCAAGTGGACAAGGACGTCCCAAAGAGACAGTCGATTTGGCATGACTTGGGGAAAAAAGGAAAGTCCAGTTGGCATGAGAAGTGGACACGGACGTCCCAAAGAGACAGTCGATTTGGCATGACTTGGGGAAAAAAGGAAAGTCCAGTTGGCATGAGATGGGCCGGCCTCAAGCTGTAGGTTACAAACTTAACCCTAGTACATATGGGGGTCAAACCCAAGTGGACAAGGACGTCCCAAAGAGACAGTCGATTTGGCATGACTTGGGGAAAAAGGAAAGTCCATTTGGAATGACAGGGGCCGGCCTCGACTGGTAATTGTGGCGGTTATACCCAAGTGGACACGGAAGTCCCAAAGAGACAGTCGATTTGGCATGACTTGGGGAAAAAAGGAAAGTCCAGTTGGCATGAGATGGGCCGGCCTCAAGCTGTAGGTTACAAACTTAACCCTAGTACATATGGGGGTCAAACCCAAGTGGACAAGGACGTCCCAAAGAGACAGTCGATTTGGCATGACTTGGGGAAAAAAGGAAAGTCCAGTTGGCATGAGAAGTGGACACGGACGTCCCAAAGAGACAGTCGATTTGGCATGACTTGGGGAAAAAAGGAAAGTCCAGTTGGCATGAGATGGGCCGGCCTCAAGCTGTAGGTTACAAACTTAACCCTAGTACATATGGGGGTCAAACCCAAGTGGACAAGGACGTCCCAAAGAGACAGTCGATTTGGCATGACTTGGGGAAAAAAGGAAAGTCCAGTTGGCATGAGATGGGCCGGCCTCAAGCTGTAGGTTACAAAAGTAACCCTGGTACATATGGGGGTCAAACCCAAGTGGACAAGGACGTCCCAAAGAGACAGTCGATTTGGCATGACTTGGGGAAAAAGGAAAGTCCATTTGGAATGACAGGGGCCGGCCTCGACTGGTAATTGTGGCGGTTATACCCAAGTGGACACGGACGTCCCAAAGAGACAGTCGATTTGGCATGACTTGGGGAAAAAAGGAAAGTCCAGTTGGCATGAGATGGGCCGGCCTCAAGCTGTAGGTTACAAACTTAACCCTAGTACATATGGGGGTCAAACCCAAGTGGACAAGGACGTCCCAAAGAGACAGTCGATTTGGCATGACTTGGGGAAAAAAGGAAAGTCCAGTTGGCATGAGAAGTGGACACGGACGTCCCAAAGAGACAGTCGATTTGGCATGACTTGGGGAAAAAAGGAAAGTCCAGTTGGCATGAGATGGGCCGGCCTCAAGCTGTAGGTTACAAACTTAACCCTAGTACATATGGGGGTCAAACCCAAGTGGACAAGGACGTCCCAAAGAGACAGTCGATTTGGCATGACTTGGGGAAAAAAGGAAAGTCCAGTTGGCATGAGAAGTGGACACGGACGTCCCAAAGAGACAGTCGATTTGGCATGACTTGGGGAAAAAAGGAAAGTCCAGTTGGCATGAGATGGGCCGGCCTCAAGCTGTAGGTTACAAACGTAACCCTGGTACATATGGGGGTCAAACCCAAGTGGACAAGGACGTCCCAAAGAGACAGTCGATTTGGCATGACTTGGGGAAAAAGGAAAGTCCATTTGGAATGACAGGGGCCGGCCTCGACTGGTAATTGTGGCGGTTATACCCAAGTGGACACGGACGTCCCAAAGAGACAGTCGATTTGGCATGACTTGGGGAAAAAAGGAAAGTCCAGTTGGCATGAGATGGGCCGGCCTCAAGCTGTAGGTTACAAACTTAACCCTAGTACATATGGGGGTCAAACCCAAGTGGACAAGGACGTCCCAAAGAGACAGTCGATTTGGCATGACTTGGGGAAAAAAGGAAAGTCCAGTTGGCATGAGAAGTGGACACGGACGTCCCAAAGAGACAGTCGATTTGGCATGACTTGGGGAAAAAAGGAAAGTCCAGTTGGCATGAGATGGGCCGGCCTCAAGCTGTAGGTTACAAACTTAACCCTAGTACATATGGGGGTCAAACCCAAGTGGACAAGGACGTCCCAAAGAGACAGTCGATTTGGCATGACTTGGGGAAAAAAGGAAAGTCCAGTTGGCATGAGAAGTGGACACGGACGTCCCAAAGAGACAGTCGATTTGGCATGACTTGGGGAAAAAAGGAAAGTCCAGTTGGCATGAGATGGGCCGGCCTCAAGCTGTAGGTTACAAACGTAACCCTGGTACATATGGGGGTCAAACCCAAGTGGACAAGGACGTCCCAAAGAGACAGTCGATTTGGCATGACTTGGGGAAAAAGGAAAGTCCATTTGGAATGACAGGGGCCGGCCTCGACTGGTAATTGTGGCGGTTATACCCAAGTGGACACGGACGTCCCAAAGAGACAGTCAATTTGGCATGACTTGGGGAAAAAAGGAAAGTCCAGTTGGCATGAGATGGGCCGGCCTCAAGCTGTAGGTTACAAACTTAACCCTAGTACATATGGGGGTCAAACCCAAGTGGACAAGGACGTCCCAAAGAGACAGTCGATTTGGCATGACTTGGGGAAAAAAGGAAAGTCCAGTTGGCATGAGAAGTGGACACGGACGTCCCAAAGAGACAGTCGATTTGGCATGACTTGGGGAAAAAAGGAAAGTCCAGTTGGCATGAGATGGGCCGGCCTCAAGCTGTAGGTTACAAACTTAACCCTAGTACATATGGGGGTCAAACCCAAGTGGACAAGGACGTCCCAAAGAGACAGTCGATTTGGCATGACTTGGGGAAAAAGGAAAGTCCATTTGGAATGACAGGGGCCGGCCTCGACTGGTAATTGTGGCGGTTATACCCAAGTGGACACGGACGTCCCAAAGAGACAGTCGATTTGGCATGACTTGGGGAAAAAAGGAAAGTCCAGTTGGCATGAGATGGGCCGGCCTCAAGCTGTAGGTTACAAACTTAACCCTAGTACATATGGGGGTCAAACCCAAGTGGACAAGGACGTCCCAAAGAGACAGTCGATTTGGCATGACTTGGGGAAAAAAGGAAAGTCCAGTTGGCATGAGAAGTGGACACGGACGTCCCAAAGAGACAGTCGATTTGGCATGACTTGGGGAAAAAAGGAAAGTCCAGTTGGCATGAGATGGGCCGGCCTCAAGCTGTAGGTTACAAACGTAACCCTGGTACATATGGGGGTCAAACCCAAGTGGACAAGGACGTCCCAAAGAGACAGTCGATTTGGCATGACTTGGGGAAAAAGGAAAGTCCATTTGGAATGACAGGGGCCGGCCTCGACTGGTAATTGTGGCGGTTATACCCAAGTGGACACGGACGTCCCAAAGAGACAGTCGATTTGGCATGACTTGGGGAAAAATGGAAAGTCCAGTTGGCATGAGATGGGCCGGCCTCAAGCTGTAGGTTACAAACTTAACCCTAGTACATATGGGGGTCAAACCCAAGTGGACAAGGACGTCCCAAAGAGACAGTCGATTTGGCATGACTCGGGGAAAAAAGGAAAGTCCAGTTGGCATGAGAAGTGGACACGGACGTCCCAAAGAGACAGTCGATTTGGCATGACTTGGGGAAAAAAGGAAAGTCCAGTTGGCATGAGAAGTGGACACGGACGTCCCAAAGAGACAGTCGATTTGGCATGACTTGGGGAAAAAAGGAAAGTCCAGTTGGCATGAGATGGGCCGGCCTCAAGCTGTAGGTTACAAACGTAACCCTGGTACATATGGGGGTCAAACCCAAGTGGACAAGGACGTCCCAAAGAGACAGTCGATTTGGCATGACTTGGGGAAAAAGGAAAGTCCATTTGGAATGACAGGGGCCGGCCTCGACTGGTAATTGTGGCGGTTATACCCAAGTGGACACGGACGTCCCAAAGAGACAGTCGATTTGGCATGACTTGGGGAAAAAAGGAAAGTCCAGTTGGCATGAGATGGGCCGGCCTCAAGCTGTAGGTTACAAACTTAACCCTAGTACATATGGGGGTCAAACCCAAGTGGACAAGGACGTCCCAAAGAGACAGTCGATTTGGCATGACTTGGGGAAAAAAGGAAAGTCCAGTTGGCATGAGAAGTGGACACGGACGTCCCAAAGAGACAGTCGATTTGGCATGACTTGGGGAAAAAAGGAAAGTCCAGTTGGCATGAGATGGGCCGGCCTCAAGCTGTAGGTTACAAACTTAACCCTAGTACATATGGGGGTCAAACCCAAGTGGACAAGGACGTCCCAAAGAGACAGTCGATTTGGCATGACTTGGGGAAAAAGGAAAGTCCATTTGGAATGACAGGGGCCGGCCTCGACTGGTAATTGTGGCGGTTATACCCAAGTGGACACGGACGTCCCAAAGAGACAGTCGATTTGGCATGACTTGGGGAAAAAAGGAAAGTCCAGTTGGCATGAGATGGGCCGGCCTCAAGCTGTAGGTTACAAACTTAACCCTAGTACATATGGGGGTCAAACCCAAGTGGACAAGGACGTCCCAAAGAGACAGTCGATTTGGCATGACTTGGGGAAAAAAGGAAAGTCCAGTTGGCATGAGAAGTGGACACGGACGTCCCAAAGAGACAGTCGATTTGGCATGACTTGGGGAAAAAAGGAAAGTCCAGTTGGCATGAGATGGGCCGGCCTCAAGCTGTAGGTTACAAACTTAACCCTAGTACATATGGGGGTCAAACCCAAGTGGACAAGGACGTCCCAAAGAGACAGTCGATTTGGCATGACTTGGGGAAAAAAGGAAAGTCCAGTTGGCATGAGATGGGCCGGCCTCAAGCTGTAGGTTACAAAAGTAACCCTGGTACATATGGGGGTCAAACCCAAGTGGACAAGGACGTCCCAAAGAGACAGTCGATTTGGCATGACTTGGGGAAAAAGGAAAGTCCATTTGGAATGACAGGGGCCGACCTCGACTGGTAATTGTGGCGGTTATACCCAAGTGGACACGGACGTCCCAAAGAGACAGTCGATTTGGCATGACTTGGGGAAAAAAGGAAAGTCCAGTTGGCATGAGATGGGCCGGCCTCAAGCTGTAGGTTACAAACTTAACCCTAGTACATATGGGGGTCAAACCCAAGTGGACAAGGACGTCCCAAAGAGACAGTCGATTTGGCATGACTTGGGGAAAAAAGGAAAGTCCAGTTGGCATGAGAAGTGGACACGGACGTCCCAAAGAGACAGTCGATTTGGCATGACTTGGGGAAAAAAGGAAAGTCCAGTTGGCATGAGATGGGCCGGCCTCAAGCTGTAGGTTACAAACTTAACCCTAGTACATATGGGGGTCAAACCCAAGTGGACAAGGACGTCCCAAAGAGACAGTCGATTTGGCATGACTTGGGGAAAAAAGGAAAGTCCAGTTGGCATGAGAAGTGGACACGGACGTCCCAAAGAGACAGTCGATTTGGCATGACTTGGGGAAAAAAGGAAAGTCCAGTTGGCATGAGATGGGCCGGCCTCAAGCTGTAGGTTACAAACGTAACCCTGGTACATATGGGGGTCAAACCCAAGTGGACAAGGACGTCCCAAAGAGACAGTCGATTTGGCATGACTTGGGGAAAAAGGAAAGTCCATTTGGAATGACAGGGGCCGGCCTCGACTGGTAATTGTGGCGGTTATACCCAAGTGGACACGGACGTCCCAAAGAGACAGTCGATTTGGCATGACTTGGGGAAAAAAGGAAAGTCCAGTTGGCATGAGATGGGCCGGCCTCAAGCTGTAGGTTACAAACTTAACCCTAGTACATATGGGGGTCAAACCCAAGTGGACAAGGACGTCCCAAAGAGACAGTCGATTTGGCATGACTTGGGGAAAAAAGGAAAGTCCAGTTGGCATGAGAAGTGGACACGGACGTCCCAAAGAGACAGTCGATTTGGCATGACTTGGGGAAAAAAGGAAAGTCCAGTTGGCATGAGATGGGCCGGCCTCAAGCTGTAGGTTACAAACTTAACCCTAGTACATATGGGGGTCAAACCCAAGTGGACAAGGACGTCCCAAAGAGACAGTCGATTTGGCATGACTTGGGGAAAAAAGGAAAGTCCAGTTGGCATGAGAAGTGGACACGGACGTCCCAAAGAGACAGTCGATTTGGCATGACTTGGGGAAAAAAGGAAAGTCCAGTTGGCATGAGATGGGCCGGCCTCAAGCTGTAGGTTACAAACGTAACCCTGGTACATATGGGGGTCAAACCCAAGTGGACAAGGACGTCCCAAAGAGACAGTCGATTTGGCATGACTTGGGGAAAAAGGAAAGTCCATTTGGAATGACAGGGGCCGGCCTCGACTGGTAATTGTGGCGGTTATACCCAAGTGGACACGGACGTCCCAAAGAGACAGTCGATTTGGCATGACTTGGGGAAAAAAGGAAAGTCCAGTTGGCATGAGATGGGCCGGCCTCAAGCTGTAGGTTACAAACTTAACCCTAGTACATATGGGGGTCAAACCCAAGTGGACAAGGACGTCCCAAAGAGACAGTCGATTTGGCATGACTTGGGGAAAAAAGGAAAGTCCAGTTGGCATGAGAAGTGGACACGGACGTCCCAAAGAGACAGTCGATTTGGCATGACTTGGGGAAAAAAGGAAAGTCCAGTTGGCATGAGATGGGCCGGCCTCAAGCTGTAGGTTACAAACGTAACCCTGGTACATATGGGGGTCAAACCCAAGTGGACAAGGACGTCCCAAAGAGACAGTCGATTTGGCATGACTTGGGGAAAAAGGAAAGTCCATTTGGAATGACAGGGGCCGGCCTCGACTGGTAATTGTGGCGGTTATACCCAAGTGGACACGGACGTCCCAAAGAGACAGTCAATTTGGCATGACTTGGGGAAAAAAGGAAAGTCCAGTTGGCATGAGATGGGCCGGCCTCAAGCTGTAGGTTACAAACTTAACCCTAGTACATATGGGGGTCAAACCCAAGTGGACAAGGACGTCCCAAAGAGACAGTCGATTTGGCATGACTTGGGGAAAAAAGGAAAGTCCAGTTGGCATGAGAAGTGGACACGGACGTCCCAAAGAGACAGTCGATTTGGCATGACTTGGGGAAAAAAGGAAAGTCCAGTTGGCATGAGATGGGCCGGCCTCAAGCTGTAGGTTACAAACTTAACCCTAGTACATATGGGGGTCAAACCCAAGTGGACAAGGACGTCCCAAAGAGACAGTCGATTTGGCATGACTTGGGGAAAAAAGGAAAGTCCAGTTGGCATGAGAAGTGGACACGGACGTCCCAAAGAGACAGTCGATTTGGCATGACTTGGGGAAAAAAGGAAAGTCCAGTTGGCATGAGATGGGCCGGCCTCAAGCTGTAGGTTACAAACTTAACCCTAGTACATATGGGGGTCAAACCCAAGTGGACAAGGACGTCCCAAAGAGACAGTCGATTTGGTCAAGAGTGACCTTGTTACATGTGAGGGTCATGCCCAAGTGGACACGGCACTTTGGCATAGAGTGGCACCTCCGGGGGGAACGTCGCCGCCTGGTGGGGAAAACCGGGAACTGCGGGGCGCGCTTCGCCAAACGGACGCCCTTCTATAACGGCGGGATATGTCACCACTTTTAACAGCCTGCTCAGGGACTACAGATGAAATGTAGCCTTTGGCTAATTCTGGCTCATTTACATGGATGTGAAAACTGACATGTTGATTAATGTGCACTGTCCCTGATAAATGAATAAATAAACCAAAAGAAATCACACCCTGTTGCAATGCGATGCATTGTGAGCTTGTAGATCTTGTGTAGATCGTGTAGATCTGTAGAGCTTGTGGATTGGGATAGCAGAGATCTGGATTGACAAACCCAAACTGACTCGACGGTGGGGGTTGGAAATCGACATGTTTAAAGATGCACTCAAGCTTCCTTAACAGTGTAACTATAATCTAATTACACATTATTTCAAACATAATCTGGGCTGAATATAGTTACTTATTTTTCATAATGTGATTATGTAATCCTGATTAAATGTTGTTAGTTACTACCCACCCGTGTGAGGTTGGTAAAGTGGCAATAGAATAAAACATGAGACTTACGTAATGTGATGACAAACTGCACACAGAACACATCTGTTGTTATTTTATGTTGATACTGACAGCCATTGAAAATGCTGTGATGCTTTTGTCAAATCAATAGGATTCTGAAAGTATACAGTATCCATTGTGGTTTTACAGTAATGTGAACAATTAATTTAAAGGACCATACAGTGTTTTTTGCACGTAGCATCGTGGCAAAAGTTGGCATTTAAGTCTGTCAGCCGACTGGCCATTCATGTGCTAATTCATTTATAACTTTCAGACCAATCTGGGAAATAAAAAGGAAAAACAGCGCCCTCTGCTGTTTTTGACAATTAGCTTGCCAGCATTGCCAGGTCTGCTTATTATAAGCGACTTTGGGCTTGTTTCCCTGCAAAGTCACTTGTACATAGGGATGTTCCCAGCGTTTTTTCTTCACTGACGTGCAGTGGTGTAATAAGTAACTAGTACATTTACTCAAGTACTGTACTTAAGTACAATTTTGAGGTACTTTTACTTTACTGGAGTATTTCCAATTGTCTATACTTTTACTCCACAACAATTATTTGAAATGTTTAGTTGCTAGTTACTTTGCAGATATAAATCATTACGTAACATACATTAACCACTTTAGCCCTATTTTATACCTATAAGCTATTTGAAAATAGCAGATCTACAAGCTCACAACGTGTTGCGATGCACGCGTTCTGAGCTTGTAGATCTGCTATTTTCAAACATTTTAGTACTTTTACTTTTGGTACTTTAAGTACATTTTTATACCAATACTTTAGTACTTTTACTCAAGTAAATGTTGAATTATTTTACTCAAGTAAATAGATTCACAGAATGTATTTTACCCACAAGTTATTTTCATTCAAATGAAATGTGATTGAACTTGCACTAATAATGACTTTAGTTGATTTTTCACTCTTTAAAATATAGTATTTCTTAATTATTAATAATTACAGCTTGTAGATTGTCTATTTTCACGATTTTAAATTGTTTTTAAATAATAATAAAAAAGGAACATACAAGATTTCCACCCAACAGCCATAATGTATAGCCAATATATGGTTCTGTATCAGTATATGAGTCCGTTTTTGCAGATTTCATTCTAATTGGCTACTATGCCTGCATATGAATTTCATGGGCCTGGGTAAGTCACCCTGGCTTGGCGGAGATATGCCCTGTTGCGCACACTCCGCACAGCAGTAGCAGGTGAAAGCAATTCACTTAAACGAGGGTTGTGTTGCGCACCAAAGCACAGAGGAAAAACTGTGAAATCAGTTGCTGGGCGCAGCTGGGGCACCACGGCCACAGTGGCCGTGAAGGCATGTCATTATTCGAGGGGCACACGGCCAATGAGAGGGGCAAAGACGGCCATGGCCACCGTGAAATTCCTGCCCTGATTGCATTGATACTTTTACTCAAGTAAAACATTTGAGTACTTTTTCCACCACTGCTGACGTGTACACAACATTTTTGAAAACGGTTATTTGAATAATCAAAATTAAATACATTAATTAATTGATTGAAATTAGCACCCAGAAAATAGCCAAAATTGAGCACATTTCGATCTATAAGGCCAAATCTAATTTGAAAAAAGCCAATTAAAATGTTTATACTATTGGAATCTTACACACTCTTTACAAACACTCTGCAATCATGATTTTTGAAATGTTTGGTAAAATAGGGTAAAATAATAATATAAAAATAATCCTGCAAACTTTGGAAATCAAGTATAGCTGAATAAAAATAAGTTGTGTATGAAAATGAGGAGCACTGCAAAGAGAACCAGTTTGCATTCCTCATGTATTGATTATTATTTACTAATTTATTTATTTGTTGTGAAGGAGGAAAAGCAGTTCTAGTTAAGCATATTTAGCCAGACAGTTTAACAAGATTAATACAAAACCTTTATCCAAACAGTTTAACAAAAATGGAACCATACTTAACAAGATCATTGCAAAACCTTTAGCCAAACTAGATCCAATAGAAAACTTTTAAGCAGACAGTTTAACATAATGCTGCAGATCAAGCTTCTGTCCATGTCTCAAAAGCTATTTATCTGGCTTTGTTTATCTTTTAGTAACCCGACTCCATTGTCAAATGTCAACAATCTTTTTTTCTTTCCTTTTATGTTTTTTAAAGAAGAATCAAGACATGATTAGTTTGCTTCACTTTCTGCCCCGCCCTAAGACTGTTGTAAACAGAATCAACCTAGTCTGTGAGAGAGGTGGAGGGAGAGCAGCTAAAATATGAATCAATATTATGTGATATGTTACTGCTATTTTAAGAAGACAACTATGCATTGAGGCTATTTTAATACATAGGCTGCTTGGCCATAGTACACATAACACAACTGCCCATCTCACAGGAATAGCTTCAAATCTATGCAAATGAGGAATGAAACATTTTCTACACACTCAGTTTGTCTATTATGTATAATTGGGCCAATGTGAACCCTGGTTGTGTTTGATATCAGCTGTTTATATGCTTGTTTTTGATATGATATAAATATGTGTGAAATCTTAAGAGCTGGGCAATTAGAAAATAAACAACAACAACATTGCGCCGCTTTGAGAGCTTGTAGATCGGCTCTTCCCATTATTAAAAAAAAACTATAATTGTTCATTAATTGGAATCAAGGCAAAATGTTCACATGATTGTGATATTGACCTGTATTGACCAATTGAGATTGTCTAGCCTGAAGATTTTGTTCACAACTTCATATGGAATGTGTGGTTGTGGACATGAGCGCATGCCTGTGTGCATGTGTTTGTGCGTGCAGTATGCAGGTAGGGTAGTCTGGGTAGGTGTATGAATCCCGGCCTGAATTTCTGTCCCGGTCCGGCCATGCAGAGAGAAAAGCAAGGTAATGATTGACTAATGAATATGTTACAATCACTTGGACAAAATATTGAGCATCTAGATGCTTTTGAATGCTTACATCATATTAATGATCTCATAATATGATGCACCTTCCCATCGCAGTCAGTTCAAAACATTTTGTTTTTAAGAGCATCTCGTATTGTTTTTTGAATTCATTGGCCTCCTCAGCTTGTTTTCTGGCCTGCTCTTCATATTTCTTCTCCATCATCTTCAGTTTTTCTTCATGAACTTTCTCCATTTCCTTTCGTACTTTTCCCTCTTCTTGTCGTCTCTTTTCATCCTCTTCTCTTCTTATTTTCTCATCTTTTTCTCTTTCCACATCACCGTCTTTTTATTTTCTGTTTTCTTTTTATTCTCTTCTCACTTCATCTTCCTGGTGTCTTTTATCCCACCATCCTTCTCTTTCCTTCTCCCATTTTTCTCGTTGTTTTCTCATTTCTTCTTGCTCGCGTTCATATCCTATTTTCTTCTCTTTCTCCAAGGCCTCAAGTGTTTCTTTCCACTCCTTTCGTTTTGTGACCTCCTCCTCCTTCCTTATTCTGTCCTCCTCTTTTCTTGTTTCCTGTTCTTTCTTCCTCTCCTCATCCACTTTCTTGATTTTTTTCCTCCTTTTCTTTCAGTTGCTTCTCTCATATTTCTCTCTCCTTTTCAATGTCACGTTGCTGCTCTTCCATCTCTCCTCTCATTGCTTTCTTATATTCTTCATGTGTTCTTGCCAGGGCTTCCATCTCTCTCTTCATCTCATCGTCCTTCTCTTTTAAAATCTTCTTCATTTCTTTTCGAATGGCTGTTTCAGCCATCTGGAACATCTCTGTGGTGTAACATCCCCCACCACTCACCTCCACCATGTTCTCAACCTTCATCAGCAGATCACTGACTTGTTTACGGTTGTTTTCATCATTGTTGCTGAGGACGTGGTACCTTCCTCCACAGTCATCAAGCAGGTTCTTAAATGAAGCATCTAAACCCTCTTTTATGAATTCCTCAATGGACCCATTTTTTTCTTAAGTTCGTCTCCTCTTGTGAAAAGAATGATTGTGAACTTATTGGAATCCTTTCCAACGACTTTCTTGAGTAGCTTCAATGTTTCTTTCTCCTCGTGTGTCAGTCGGCCAATTTGTAACACCAGCAGGAAGACATGAGGTCCCGGGGACAGCAGATTCATGCATTTTGTCAGCTCCTCATAAACCTCATCATGGGACAGACTTGTATCAAACAAACCAGGTGTATCAACTACAACAACATGACGGCCATCTACTTCACCAGATTCTTTCTGGCAACGCTTGGTGGCAGATGACTGGTAGCATGAGTATTCAAATACATGCCGACCCAGAATAGTGTTTCCTGAGGAGCTTTTTCCACTGCCTGTCTTCCCTATCAGCACCATCCTAAGACAATCTGTGCTCTGGCTGTTATCATCACCTGAGATTTCTTTTAACTCAAGATTATCTTGGAGCCTGGTGATTTTTCAGTTGTATGTTCTTCTCAATCTGGGCCTTGATAAACATATCTCTTGTGAAGCAGAGTGTTTTCCCCTCCAGTGGTCTCATCTTTATTACAGCATCCAACACCTCAGGAACTTGTTTTCTGTCATTGCGAACGCGGAAGGAGGCGCCTCCGACCAAGTGGAGCTTACTATGTAACCCTGCTCAGGTTGTGTCTCTGCGTGTCTGTGTGCATGCACTACCTATGTAGAGGGCGCCAGAGTGCAGGAATTTAGACAATGCTCTGATTTAAATGCAACAACACACACACACACACACACACACACACACACACACACACACACACACACACACACACACACACACACACACACACACACACAATGTTCTCTCCCCATCACAGTGAAATAACACGGATTACAAGTCCGTAAATACACAATAACGAGCTGTGTTCGCTTCCAGCGTTCGCGCTTCTTACTTGTTAATGTTGAAGACAGTGCATCGGCCTCCACAGCTCTGACACAGTTGCTGGATGCCTGTGTCTATGGCAAAATCTGTAACGTTTGGATCTGATTCTACAGTCAGCAGAACCATGGTGAAGTCATTGATCTCAGAGCCGAATACACCCTGGATGGTGTTTAACTCTCCCTTATCTTCATTGGTGAGGGAACCATCAGAAACAACCAGCAGGAAGGCATGGATACCCTCTGGATCACAGAGAGAGACACAGCTGAGTGCATTATGCATCCCTGCCTCCTCAGATGTTTCATACAAGGCAGGCAGGTCCACCAGGGTCACCCAGCAACCACACACCACCTCCTGTCTCTTCACACACTCTGTAGAGGAACTAGACCTTGGGCTGTACGTCTGACCCAGAATGGTGTTAGCTGCAGCAATCTTCTCAGCTCCTCTTGTGCCACACAGCACCAAGTTCAAAGGAGGGTTGGACTTTGGTGTCATGGTGTCTGGACCTTTAACTAAGTTGAGGTATGTTCCTCTGTTTTCATTCAGAATGCTCTCGATCTTCTCCATCAGTGAAGAACGGTTAATTTCAGGCATCCCGTAATGTCTTCCTCCACAGTCTTCAATGGTCTGTTTTATAGATATGTTTGTTTCATGCCCCTCATATGTTGTGAAGACCATTGAGTGTTTAAAGGCCTCTTGATTATACAAACGCAGGATGATGTTCAGCGTGTTTCTGTCTCCCTCAGTGAATTCAGTAGGGTCCAATAAAAGCAGGATCACATTTGGTCCAGGTGAACAAAGAGATACACATGTCTATTTCCTGTCTTAGTGAATCTACTGATCGACTGGCGAGGTCTGTGGTTTTCACTACTCTAACAGACTTTCCCTTCCACTCCCCAACGTCTGTCACACACCACCTGTTCCACAATCGATACAAAAAAGTATGTTTCCCCAAGATGAAGTTACCAAGTGTTCCCTTTTTGGCCTCACTTTTCCCAAGAAGCACAATCCTGAGTCCAGAAGCTACAAAATAAAAACAAGAGTAAAAAAGCATTTAAAATGTTAAAAGAAAATGTATTTAGAAATGAATAAGGCATTCTGAGAACTAGAATGGTGTGCTCAGTAGAGCGCAACTCTCCTTCAGGAGGCATGCCCTAATAGTAGTAGCCTTTATCGTCCCCATTGTGAAGCAGTGTGCTGAACTCATCGAACATGAATTAATGCAGGGAGACAAGTGTAATCAAGAGTGATTCACTAAAGTTTAAACCAAACACAAGCTCCCCAGGAAATAGTGTTGGGCAATATTACTTAGGAGAGTAATATGTTACTTATTACTTATTACTCCTTTGAAAAGTAATAATATTATATTACTTATTACTTGGAATCAAGAGTAATATATTACGTATTACTTTCTATTACTTTCTCAAAGGTACCCAGAACTGCAGTAGTAATGTGCGGAAAGCTGCATTAATCCGTGTGGATCGGCGTTGCCGTTAAACATTTTTTATTATTTTGTAAAACTTAAGCTCCTCTCTCACACTCCTGTCCACTTCCCATGTCCCGCCTCCCCGCGTTGTGACTGACGAGCTGCGCGTCCTATGTTACTGCCTCTGATTAGCCGAGCTCCACATGCTTGCATGCGGTCGCATACGGGTCATGCGCTACGTCATAACTGTGCGCAGGCTGCGTGCTAAAAATAACTGATCTGCAAGCTAAACAGCATCTCTGTTGACGTAGGTTGATAGCTTGTAGATCTGCTCTATTTTTGCATGATGCGACAACTTGCCTCTACGAGAGACGGAGAGAGAGAGTACATATTCAATTAATGAATGAGCAAAAATAAATGGTGCTCGTCATCAGTACCGAGTAACGAGGCCTTTTTTGTCGGAGTAATATGGTATAATATTACTGTTTAGGCAGAATAATACCTTACTTTACTCGTTACTGGGTAATAGTAATAGTAATAATATTACAGTAATATATTATTATTAATTCGTTACTGCCCAACACTGCCAGGAAATGGGGTATTGGGTCTTCTTTCATATTTGACAAGACAAATATCCTATCTCACTGCGGACATAATTCATAATTTACCAGTCATGCTTTTTTATTAAGTGCATGTTTAAAGGGATATTTCACTTTCAAAAAAACGTTTGGTCATTTTATCGTCTACTCAGGCTTTTGTGAGCCCCCCAGACATTTTTTAAGTTGCTTGATTCAGTATTTAGATATTTGATATTCATTTGATCAGACACGCCCCCTTCCTATACAAACCCATTATAACTTCAAACTCCATTTTAACCATGATAGATTCATCAAAAACACCCGTCCTTGGTTCTGGTGACTCATACCGCCCCCCTAATACGCGAGGGGCCGTGTTTTTTCTATTACTTTTTTCATTTATTTTTTATATATTTTTTGGAAAATGAAAAAAATAAAATACAATTAAAAAAAAATTTAAAATAAATGAAAAAATGTATCGGAAAAACACGGCCCCCTCACGCATTAGGAGGGCAGGGTGAGTCACCAGAACCAAGGACGGGTGTTTTCGATGAATCTAACATGGTTAAAATGGAGTTTGAAGTTACAATGGGTTTGTATAGGAAGGGGGCGTGTCTGATAAAATGAATACCAAATATCTAAATATTGAATAAAGCATCTTAAAAACTGTCTGGGGGGCTCACAAAGGCCTGAGTAGACGATAAAATGACCAAACGTTTTTTTGAAAGTGAAATATCCCTTTAAGTTTTATGGTATATTAACTTATTTTGATAATGAGGTGTCAATTGTGGTGTCTGATGGGATGATTTCATTATTAAGAACAAAGCGGGGCTTGCAACTCACTTTTTTAATGCTCCAAAGGTTTATTTCTTTATAACAAACGTTTCGACTGTTTTGGTCTTTTTCAGGTATAAACAAGAAAATAGGAAATGACATCTTTTAATACCCCCAAAAAACCCACACTTTTTTAGATGACATGCCAGATGGTAACCAACGTTGTGGTTCATGTGCTCAGTGTCACTTTACAGAAAAATGCTACTTTTTCTATCACCCGTCAACGGGGCAAGAAATAAAAATAAGGGGAAAAATAACATATGTAAAGCCTATGTGGGTACGACAACACATGCTTTAAAAACACGTATTGCTGAACACAGGAGTACAATACGTAATGGGGATGAAAAAAGCCCAGCAGCTTTACATTTTAAAAAGGCACACCACAATGTCTCATCTTTAAGATACCTAGGAATAGAGAAAGTGCATCTTCCGAGACGAGGGGGAGATATAGACAATCTCCTATAGTGCTTGCCAACGTGTCGTCACCAGGGGGGCGTGGCATAGTAGCAGACATACTTGGGGGGAGCAATGTTAAGTCAACCTGTTTATACCCCACAAAGATGTCCGCCGCTACCAAATGACACTTGTTGACGCCCCTTCAGGATTTTTGGCACGCACTATTGAGGAGGGAAGTATGGTGGATCCATTATCTCAAAACTATGGCACCAACAGGACTCAATGAGGACTTTGATATGAGGCCTTATCTATAAGTAAGCCAATGGAGGGAGCTGGTTATATGTAGAGTCTTCAAAACTTTTCATTTTGGGTTACTTTTTGGCTTGTTCCTTTTTGTTTCCATCTGGACCGGGTCAAAATATATATACTTTTTTAAATGTGTTTTTCAAGGGGTATTTTTCAAAGGAGATTTTGAGGTTAGTTGGTCATGGACATCACCTTGTTGTCCCCTTAAACGAGGGAACAGCTAGTGGCTTCCAAGACTATTGGGCTTTGTGCACTGTTGCCTATTTGTAGGTCTAATGAGTTATGTCTACTACTTTTCTTTTATGTATGTTTAAAAAAAAAAAAAAACGTTTTCAAAAAGTTTTACAGAAAAAAATGTAAAAGATGAATTGTTGTCCTTGATTAAATGTTTATAAATAAATCATGTAAGTCTTGGTACCGCCCCTGATCACCAGGTGGGGCTGATTCAATTTTTACTGTATGAGTAGAACAAGTGAAGTAATTGAAACGAGACAATGTCCTTATTGAGTTAAGAAAGATACTGAAAATAAATATATGTCATGGATTTATTATATATTGTTGGATATATGAGTCATTTGGACCTGACTTAACCTCTAGGATTTGGAGCTCAAGTGTGTACAGCTGTATCACATTCAATGATTACAACTACTGTATAAGCTGAGTAGTAACTTCAAATATTATTTTAGGTATTGCAAAAATATCAAATGTATACAAATAAAGCAGCAAAACATTTCTGATTCAGTTCAGGTTTACTCACTAGTAGGATGTAGTAACTCATCATAGCTTCGGCTCCGATTCATCACCCCCAAGCTCTCTGCAGCAATTAAGAATTTAGAAAAATACAATCCCATCAATATTCAGAATCACAAACCCAGAACCATTTTACAGTATTGGTGTTGTATTTATTTTTCAAGCGGAAATTGCATATTTATACACATGCAAAAAAAACGACATGTTTATTGCCCCAAACTGCATGAGATTAGCATACATTTGGCATGTCTGTACAGGGGAAGCTTGTGGGTACCCACATAACCCATTTCCATTCACATATTCAGGTGACAGCTCAAGGGACCATTTGGAAAATGGTTATGGCTCCTTTTCCTTCGCCAATTTTTTCGAATCATTAGGTATTTACTTGCCCCTTTCCTGACAAGGTAGCATGACAAGGTTGATCCCATTGGAAACCTGAGGTTGTATAGAATAAAATGGTATCTCTACCTTTGGACTCCATCAAAATGTGAGCGTGCCACAGTCTCACCGGCAGCAATCTTATAGGGGTAATAAAGTATTAAAAACAAAAACAGACATTTTGGACAGTTTTGTTCTTGAGATCATCAAAATCTTTATTTTAGAAGTCCTATGGATACCAAAAATCCACACTAGAAAAATAAATAAGGGGGGGAGCGTGTGGACACCTCCTACGCGCTCTACTGAAACCATTGTGTTTGCCCCTGTCCGTGTGTATGTGTCTGTGCGGCGTGCGCAGATAATAATCTTGTACACCGTTGTACCAATCAACGAAACTTTGGTTTTGGCTTGGTGAGGAGGAAACACAGCGCTGCTGCTTTGTCCTAGTGTATTTTACACTATTGACAGCCCTCGTTTTGCGCTCATTTGATTATTCAATATGTTGTGTGAAACCCCCGATCAGACACTGTCTAATGTGAATTGTATTTTAATCTAAAGTATTATACATGGTCCTCACTCTTCTCACTGTTTAACTTGGTGCTGAGGCCCCAGCTCGGGACCAGGCGACAGTGGTAACCCCTTTCCTCTTTGTGTACCTTGTTTTACTATTTTCGTTTTGTTGTGTGCTGTGGCTTGGGGTGCCACTGCCCTGGGCTGGTTAGCCAAGCTCCCCTTGGTAAGCCTCAGCATCGATCTCTCTCAGTAGAGGTACGATTTATATTGTTGAACCACAGTGCATCATTCCAACCTGTTGGTCAATCATTTACTAATTGTTGCTAATTAGGCCAATGTTTCGACTTGTATAATGAATAAAACGTATGTAAATTTACGCCACGCCTCTGCCCCAAATATTTAACAGTACAACGAACCATGTGGGGAGTTAATTCATGCATTCAGGTGTTTTACTTTTAGAACTATTTCCTAGGGCGCAAGCCCCTAGGTGGTGTAGTTGGCTAATATTACTTATACCACCCTGCTACACAGGCAAGCTGACTACCTTCCTAAAAACAAAACAAAAGCTGATGATGTAGGTTACTGCGTACATTAAGGTGAACGAGATGTAAATCCCCAAACATATTCAGCCTAGCTTGTACGAAAGAGCTGTGTTCTTTTTGACAAGCGACACCTGAATGGCGGATTACATAGGAAACTATGCACAGGAACAACAGGATAAAGTGGAAAGAAGGGCAGCACTAACGTAATGATGTGTGTGTGTGTTTGTGTGTAGGGCAAAACACTATACAGCCAACCCAGAGAGTTTAATAAATTAAATTGAAATAAATTACCATTGTTTGGTCCCTCAGAGGAAGCTGCACTGTTCCCTGAAGTCTCTGGAACATCACCGACATCTGCAAACAGATAAAATAATGTCACCAGGACTTGAAAACAAGACATGTAGGTCATCATTTTAGAGGAAGATGACTCGGGGAAAACAATGTGTGTGTGTGTGTGTGTGTGTGTGTGTGTGTGTGTGTGTGTGTGTGTGTGTGTGTGTGTGTGTGTGTGTGTGTGTGTGTGTGTGTGCGTGCGTGCGTGCGTGCGTGCGTGCGTGCGTGCGTGCGTGCGTGCGTGCGTGCGTGCGTGCGTGCGTGCGTGCGTGTGTGTGTGTGTGTGGGTTGCACCTGTTGCGCTTTAATACAACACCTACTTGTGAACATGTCTACCCTCTTTATACCTACCTTTGGGTATTTTTGCAAAACTCTCTGCTAGATCATTCCTGTCGATCTTCTTCAGAGCATTCACCATGATCTCAACTTTTACACTGGGGTTGGTCTGTATGATCAGATCAACGGTGGTCATCCTGCTAGCTTTGTCCAGGCGAGACTTTGGGATTGGCTTGAATCCTTCAAGATGAGTTGGTTCCAAATACCATTTGAACTTCTCAAAATCCTCGTCTCCCAGCTCCTCCAGAGTTTTCAACATGTGTTCCTTAGGCATGGTTGATTCCTGGTACAGAGAATGTTAACATGTCATTCTCTTAAAGCTTTAGGTGTGAAGAGAATGGGCCCTTGGCAAAGGCCAATTTTCAGGCCCCCCCTCACTCGCTATCACATCGCAATCTTCAAAGGCATCACAGTCGATCACAAACAGGTTTGTGTATTGGGAGAGGAGGGGACGAACGCACCCCCCTCCATCGTCGGTTTATTTCAATGAAAGTTGCCAACACCGTGGCTGGCTCCTGAAACTGTGAGCCGATCAGATCTCAGTAAAAATGTGGATTAGTGCAAAGACGGAGGGGCCGCTCGTATACAATGGATATACCCCCTCAAATTATTGAAAGTGGATTGACCCAGGCACAGTGAGCGTCGGTAGCAGTAGCCTACTACTCTATGACTATTGGCTACTACACACTCAAGCTCATTACTGCCTGTGTTTGTTCGGGTGGAAAGCCTGGTGACGCAAGGTTATTAGTACCCCAATCTGGGAACCCAGAGCCAAATGAGAAGGAAAACCACTTCCGGTGGTGCGACTATGTTTTCATTCCCACTAACAATATTTCTACACGGAACACTAACACCACTTCTCCCAGTGAACATGGATCGTTTTGGTTATAAGCCCACTTGTTTCTATGATGAAAGAGTAAGTTAAAATGTGAATATCTTTCCGTGGTTTTGTCTGCTCCGCGGACGCTATTGTTAAATTAGTTTCGGCTTGTTTCGAGGGGGGGAGGATCGACGGACACGTGAATCCCGCCCACTACATTTGTTTGGGTAAAGCGCGGCCTGCTTCCTGATCTGAAGGCACGCCCACTTGTAGGCCAGTGTGCACACGTTATGACGAACCTTCACGACAGATTCCAACGCAGAGCAGAATCTGTTCTTGAGAGATTATTAGTACCCTAATGGGCCCATGAAATTTATTCCAAGACCCGATTGGTTCCGATATTTTTCGAGTGGAGCCGTCATAAAAAAAAAAGACTGAAAAAGTTGAGCATAAACAAACCAAGAGACAAACAGAGATTGAACCACTTAGCTACCGGGTAATGCCATTACTACGGTAGAGCCCGAAAATCTTTTCTTTTCTTTTCTTTTTTTTAACAGGTGCATTTTCGTGTAGGAGAAACATAAAGCAAAGCTGAGAGGGAGACAGTGCAGGAGAGACAGACAGTAGGAAAGCTGGGACAAATGCTTAATATCTTTCGACGATATGTCACACACAGCCATCACATTAGCATATGCAGTACTATACTGATTTGCACTGCATTAACGCTATATATTTTACATGGAAAATGCAGCTTTTTAGACTGGTTTGCTGAAGAGCCAACAGAGACACTCACCACTGCTGCTGCCTTGTCCCCTGGTAACCACTGGCATGAAGCTCTTCTGTGGCACCTAACAGTACCTCTATAGAACACTAACGTCGGGTGATTTTCACTTCCTTTACCCATATTTATTCCGGTGCTGGTAACATGGCAGACGGAAGTGTATGACCCATATGACTCATTATGGCATTGCTTTTTTATAGGGGCCCCCTGACAATGTTTTACATTTTTTTAATGATATTTTATATTGAAACATAAAAGAAGAGTACCTCAACTTGTCATGTATTGTTGTCACTAGACCTTTCCAGCAGACAGAGAACTGAGAAAATGAAACTGAAATCTCAGCCATATGTATTTGTGTACTATATGTACATGGAACTGGTTAGAGCTCTCTCATCATTATTCTACTGTAAGTATTTGTCTCATCAGCTAGAACTGCACGTGATGGTGAAGAAAGAGAACTTGGAAAGACACTTGCGGACAAACCACACGTCATTTGACTAGACATTTCCGTCAGACAGAGAACTGAGAAAAATGAATAAACTAAGGAACTGAAAGATGCCCAATGAAACTGTTGGGGCACAGAGGGGGCCCCTCTGTTCTTCTTCTTCCTTCTTGAATTAGCACTCACTCACGACAAATGTGTTTCGCTGTGAGCTTGTAGATCGTTTTTCTTTTTTCCAAAAATATATACACACACACATGTTTATGCAGACGTACTAGTCTAATAGTTTTAAAATGTGTAAAACACTGGCATAGACACTACGGCACATTACGAGTCCATTAGTTTACATTTAGCATTTAGCATCATTTGTGTTTCTGGTCAAATTATTGACCAGTTATTTTGTATGTCCGTGACAAAAATCAAATATTGATCAAAATGTCCGTCACAAGCTGGCATGGTGATGACCCCTGTCTGTTACTTGCATCAGTTGCATGTAACACAAAATTAAAAAAAATTATGATTGCATTGGAAGCACAAGCTGAGGCGAAGTTGATCGATCGACTGCCAAAATGGGGAGGTCCAGACCCATAGAGAGAGAGACTTCCGTCATGCTTTGATCTTGCCGCAAAGCGGGCTGTTATGGGCTGCAGTTCCAAACATTGGAACTTCCTCATTGCGATAGACAGAGCATTTCCGCATTCCATTCTTACATTGGGAATCTACGCTATAGTGTCGTCACTCTAGATCACACCGGGGAGGTCATGATAATGAGTTATAAGAAATTATGATTTAAATATTCTACACAAAAGAATCCACAAAAATATACTATAAACTATATTTTGTATTTTGTTAAGTCAAAATCGTATTTTCTCACGTTTTCTCTGAAAGCTAAAAACACAGAAAACATTGCCAACGAATATTCTTCAGTGAATTATGTAACACAATGGCCTCGTCATTGACCAAGCTTCAGTTTTAAGAATCTTTGAAAGGTTGGCCCTAACCCTTAGCCCAAGGTTGATGCTTGGCTGAAAACTGGGCCTCCTTAGGGCCTAGGCTGTGTCGCCACCAGCCAGCCCATGGGGTATGTTCAAGACCTAAAGAAAGGTTTTGGCAATCCTTGTGGATTATCATGGGTTTGAATACTATATTTATGTACAGTACTGTATATTAACTGTGAAAACAGTTTTTCATTGTCCTGTCAAGAGATTGTGTCCTGCAATGAGGACCAGGAAAGTTTTGTGTCTTAATTTAGTTTGTTTTTTTAAGATTTGACTTTATTTTATTTCTACAATGAATTGTTAATTCAGCAAAAGACGGATACGAATATTTTATTCCATTACAATTATAAATGTTACATTACAATACAACACAACACAGAATATAAAACACTTTGTTGATCTATCTATCTGGTTTTAAAATGAAACAGATGGCTATTATTCCTTTATTACGAATAATTTACAAATAATGAAAATATGAATATAAATGATCCTCTTGAACCCCAGCATGCCTATTCTGGGGAGAACATTTCCCAAAATAGCAGATCTACAAGCTCACATCACATCGTGAAGAGATTTAGTGTACACAGGAAAAAAAATAAGTGGTCCAAGTACAATTGTAACTTTGGAGCGTTTGACTAAGAATAGGGTTTAAGTGGTTAAGTAATATACGGTGCATATTGGATAGAATTGCAAGGCAGACTAACCAAAGCAACACAAACCATTACATGTACAGTGTATGTGTTTGTTGTAGGCCTACCATCACACCATGTATACTACTACATAACTATTTCACAAATCCACTGTTTTTTGAGAGAACAATCATGGTCGTTCCATGATCCTCCATCGCCGAGGTATCCTCCAATACCAAACTCCACACAGTCTTCTCTGCCATAGCTGTCAGTAGGCTCACCAAGGCGCCAGTACCTGTAGAAATATAAACATTTCATTCATTATTTTAACTTCAGAAAAACATTTTTTTTCTTGTTTAGTTGTTTTAATCATGACTTCAAATTATATTGTAGGTATCATGTAAATTAACAGGATAATGAAATAGACTACAGATACAGCATAATTGTCTTTTTTATAGCATTTAGCATTTAGTTAAAATGAGGAGTAGAAGCATGAAAGTAAAGTATTACGTTGGTGTGGTCAGTGGTTTTCCATCTACCCACTTCCAGACTCCTTCTGTCTCTCTGTCAGTCAATCCCATCCACACTCTCTGGTTCCTGAGAACGACTCTGACAACCAAGTCCTGGACAGAAAAGCAGCTGGTAACTGAAGCACAATCTGTACAATACGGTTACAACATACACTAATGGACACACGCACGCACACAAACACACACACACACACACACACACACACACACACACACACACACACGCACGCACGCACGCACGCACGCACGCACGCACGCACGCACGCACGCACACACACACACACACACACACACTTCACCTGTTTTTCTTTGCTGTTTATGATCATCAGGTCAGATTGGTTGTCTCTACAGTATGTTCTACTCTCCTCCCAGGTTTTCTTCTCAGTAGAGATGTAATAACACACACCATCACCAAATGTAAATCCATGTGATTCTAACAACAAAATATAATAGACACTGTCTTTACGTGCTCAGATTAATGAGAAATGATGAACAACATGATAAGAATGTATAAAAACAGTGCTGTCTCACTGACCACAATGAATCCTCTTCAGTTCAGTCAGAATGTTAAGTCTGGTCTGTAAGTTGTCTTTCTGTTCAGTCATGTTGTTGAGTCTGGTCTGTAACTTGTCTTTCTGTTCAGTCATGTTGTTAAGTCTGGTCTGTAACTTGTCTTTCTGTTCAGTCATGTTGTTGAGTCTGGTCTGTAACGTGTCAAATCTAGTATTACACTTAACTTTCAGTACGGTCATGTTGTCATGTCTGATCTGATCAAAACTGGATTCCTGGTTGTTTTTCTCTTTAATCAACGCACAATCTGTAAGAAGGAGAATCAACAAACTGATGAGTTTTACATTCAACTTTGTGTTGATAGTTATCTTCATTTGACATCAATGATACAGAGGGCCCTATTTTGGGGAAACAGGTGAACTGGAGTGAAGAGCAGTCAACAACATTGGCCGGTTGGGTGTACATCAAATTGACAGACATGTGATGTATAACAACAGGGTGGAGCTGGAGCACCTGCAGCCAATGATGGAAAGATGAGGCAGGAAGGATGAGACTGAATATATTATCAGTGGGTGTGTTGCAGGTGGATTCAATAATGACCAATCAAATGGAAAGGGGAGTGTTTTATCATCACCGGGAGAGAGGGACTGCAGTGATGGAAGAAGTATAGGCTACTCACATGTTTTTTACTTAAGTAAAAGTATCAATACCACAATGTAAAAATACAAGTAAAAGTTTGATATTTAAAATGTACTTGAGTAAAAGTACAAAAGTATTGGCATCAATATGTACTTAAAGTACCAAAAGTAAAAGCACACAATATGCATATGTGCAATATGTCCCGTTTCAAGTTTTCAAAATGTATAGAAATCTTTTGAGAATATAATAAATAGATTTTGAGCTTGTAGATTGGCTATTTTTAAATATCATGTATATATATGGCTGAAGAGGTTAATGTATGTTTTGTAATAACAATAAAAATCTAAGCAAAGTCACTAGTAACTAAAGTATTCAAATAATTGTAGTGGAGTAAAAGTACAATATTTCCGTCTGAGATGTAGTAGAGTAGAAGTGAAAGTTTAGAAAAATTTAAATACTCCAAGTAAAAGTACCTCAAAGCTGTACGTGGAGCAAAATTGTACTTACATGCGCAGGCACGCACGCACGCACGCACGCACGCACGCACACGCACGCACGCAGACACACACACACACACACACACACACACACACACACACACACACACTTCACCTGTTTTTCTTTGCTGTTTATGATCATCAGGTCTGATTCAATAAATGTACTTAGCTACTTTACACCACTGCTTACTGTACATCTGCATAATAACTTCTGCACTGACCTAAAAGAATGCAGTTCGCTGGGCTCATTTAAAACAGCCCTAAAAACTAATCTTTCTGGAGGCCATAAGAGGGGGTAGTACCAGTTTCCCGGTAGACAGACGACCCCCCCTCCCCTTTTTTTGTATATATTCTGTATTTTCCATGCTTTTATTTTTATTTTTTTACATAGTGGTATTTTTTTGTTGATTTGAACTGTTTGGTTGCTACTATATATGTCTATGAAATTAATTCAAGGACCCCAACGGAAACAAGTCCGCAAGGACTTTTTTGGTCGGACCTTTTAGACAAAAGTATTATAAATGTAACTGTGTTGTTTTAATGTGTCATGATTACTTTTTTATGAAGCATTATGAGTATTTATGGGTTAAAAGCAGAATGAGGCATTTTAAGTATGCGTATAATGCATTATAGACATGGGATGCATACCAAGAGTTACCATAATGTTGCCATAGGGACACAGACTGAGGTGAAATGAACTGCGTAGCTCTGAGACCAACCTTTACTCACTCTAGGATAGACGGGTTGACAAATGCACATTTGGGAGACTGGGGGAGTGAAGTGACAATAACTGTTGTCTATTATTTTCTATAGGCTGCCTACAACAAAGCTGCATGCTACTGCAGCAGTAGAGGCAGACACCAAACGAGAGAATGGCCTGGGATCAGATACGGATTCATATTGTTCTTCTTCAACAAATATTCTCGCAGGCCGGATTTGCCACCATATTGACAGACCTGGTCTAGGACTAGGAGGTCCATACAGCAGTTGTTGTTTTTTTGTACGTATATATGTCCATGAGAAATGTTGTCTATAATTTGGGCTGTAGGCTTTGAGTATGCTCGAGTATACTGGACTCTGAAAGGCAAAACGTTGTGCACGATGAGTCCCTGACACACCAAACACCTCACAATAGAGCCCAAAGTATTTCAATCAACATCCATCAACAGTAAAGATAGTGTTTATAGAATGCTACTCACAGAGTATGACCAGAATAATGATGCCAGCCAATAGGAGAAGACACAGCAGCCCCACACACACTGCAGCATATATGTAGCGATTCTGCTTTGACTCTTCACAGCCTGAAAAACATACAACACCAACATTAAAACTGATCATCACACTCACTTTAGGATTGAGAGTTTTGCCCCAAATTAAGACATTTAAAATAAGTGACACTTTTTAACAACTTGTGATAGTATACTTCAAGTAATTTATGTTCTTAATTGACTGAGCTGAAATGGAATGTGAAGTAGCATTCAGAGTCACTCTGTTCTTCTATTATTATTATTATTATTATTATTATTATTATTATTATTACCCTTATTATTATTATTATTATTATTATTTGTTTTTATTATTATTATTTTGTAAACAGGGCAAGGTTCATGTATAGCATGACACCTTGAAATGTTTTTGAAAGAGTAGTGTTTACACACTTCTCACACCACACTGTCCTTGTGTAACATCCATATATATGTTAGATAACCTTTCTATGTTATTTGTATTTTACCTCCATGCTGCTCTTGTGCTGTGTTCTTCTGTTCAGCATCCTGCTTTGTCTCAGGGTCAAGGTCGTCTGCAGTCTCATAGATGGGGTCTCGGTCGTCTGGAGTGAGATAGATATCTTCTATTATCTCTTCTCTGCCTTCTCGCTCTCCTCTCTCGTCCATCTCCATCTCTCTCTCTCCTCGGCCATATCTGACCTTCTTGGTCAGATCTGGCCCGGTGTTGACATACACGTCCTCAGACATTGTAGTTCATTATCAAACTGCATGTGTTCTACAACGTGTTGGAAAACTTAAAGTCATAAAAGAGGAAGATGAAGATGAATGCTTTGAAAGAATAGTGAAGTAATTTAATCCTACAAACTTCCCATTTGATAAATGCTAAGCAGCTTAACCTTAACTGATGTAACCTAAGAGGAAACGCAATACAATGATCGTAGTGAATTTACATCTAACAATAGGACGGACTGTTAATCATGACAAATTACTTCTTCATTTTCTTGAAGGTTGTGTAGGACATTAGCCACATTGTAAAGGCCAGTCCACACCCATGAACTCCTTGCAACATGCAACTACTTGCAATCATTATCCCCAATGGCAGATGCAAGGAGTTGCATTGGTGTGGACCGGCCTTTAAAACTAGGAAAAAGTGCCCTTCAGTCATTTGGCCAAATTGGCCTTTGAGTGTAATCTATATTGATCATGAATATTGTATACATGTAGGTATGCAGCACTGTAGTTTTATTTCTGAATAGCAGAAGTCGTTGGAGAATTCATCATGAATTCCGAAAGTTATTTCATTATGAAAGCTAATTTATTACAAACGTGTTTGAATGAGTAACTTATATGCTAGACAAGGCCGGGTCCCTCTAGGGCTTCAATGAGCCTCTCCATTGCATTCGGTCGCTGGCAGCATGTTGCGCCTCTCCCCATGACCTCTGAACCGGAGGTTCTCAACCTGTGGGCCGGAGCCCACTGGTGGTTCGTGAGCAGTGATGTAATGGTGATGCTGGGGGGTGTTATTTTTGTGACGGCACGTGCACGTGCTCAAATGCATGCGGGCGGAGGCGCACAGGCATGCTCTGACCAGCATTATGCAAAACGTTTTTTTTGTTTGATACATGGTTAGGTTTTCGTGTGAATAAGAAGTTTTAGTTAGATTTTTGCTTTTTTTTTTTCTTCTAAACTTTTCTGAGGAATGCCTTGATTCCCACAGCAAGTGGGTCCCCAAATAATTGACAAAACACTAAGATTTTAATGATAATTCAAAGCAAATATAATTAAGAAAAAAAGTGTCAACATTCAAAACTTAGGTGTCTATGTCAATGGTTCTCAAACTTTTTCATGTCTTGTCAAGGACCCCCAAAATGTATTTGACCACGGACTCACCATCTCAAAAAAAATTGTTCCAGTGACCCCCAGAACAAAGATTTGAGTTAAACATGTTCGCTTTAAAAAAATATGTATATTCAAAGATTTGCAAAAATTCCAGGAGTGGAAGAAGTCCACCCTGGAATATCAATAAATCAATATACATTTGATTTAACTGTTAACAGTAGAAAGGATTCCAGCCTATATAGCGCATTGCAAATAGAGCAGGTTTTTCATTTCCGCCTTAGTTTGTGGTCCAAACAAAAACAAAATAACCCTAAACTAGATGATAATTTTTCTTTTTGCCAGACCCAGGGGGTCGGCCTACAGGAGGCTTTGTCGGTCGGTCGGTCTGTCCCTCTTTTCCTACCCAGCCATTCAGGAAAAGAGGGACGTCATCGCGAATGCGCGATGACGTCATTTCAACCACTAGGGGTCTGGCAGAACCAGGTCTCCTCGTTTCACTAGTTTAATTCAGACGCTTTAATGAAAGAAAGAAAGAAAGAAAGAAAGAGACAAAGAAAGAAAGAAAGAGAGAAAGAAAGAGCATATTGTGTGTGGTGTTGGTAACCTACAGTATTCATTTTATGGACTTGGAGAGAGACAGAGTAGGCTGCCTCCATTAGTCATAGCTTTAATCACATGAACCCTAGCGTCCCTATTCTGAGGTGACCATTCACCAAAAATAGTGGATCTACAAGCTCACTATTTTTGCCAAAGATATTGGTGTTGAGGGAAAAAAGGAGGGGGCCTAGTTAGACCCCAGGGTGACTCCAGTCAATGTATGTAGTAGGGTTCTGATTAACATTGTGTTTACACAATCACTGCTCTGAACAAAAACACTGTAATGGAACAACTAAAATACCTGTTGTGTAGAACAATATACTAAACATTTATGTGTTGAAAAACCTTGCAGTGCTTAACCAATATGTGCCTTGCTTAGTGGAATGGTCGCGTTTCAGCGCTCTTGGTGTCCTTTTTTTTTTCAGAGCACTCAGGGCGTTTTTTGGGGGGTGCAATCTTAACTGCATAGTGTAATTGACAAAAGGTACAGTATAATTGTCTTGGTGTGGTAGGTTTGTATTTATAATAGCATTTAAAATAGTGAGGAGAGTGGAAATCTGTCAAACAGCTGAACAGCTACTGTACATCTGCCCCACCTCCTACACTCAATATTTAGAGCAGTTAGAATTCCACCCTGGTAAACTCATCTAAACACCCTATAAACAAATACTAGAATACTTATATCATTAATACATGTAATTGTTTGAATTGAATGCTAGATATTTACACAGTACATTTATAGAACAATATTGTACCAAGTACTATCATTACAGTATGTAAAAGTAGTAACTTTCTCCACTGGTGATATCATCACTGTGCAATTCCATTCTGCTGCCTGTACCGCTGCCTTCTCAGAACTTCTTATTTTAAGTCATGTCCATATAATTATGTGTAAAAGGCAACTGATATAGTTGTCTAGATATGGACTAGTAAATATCTGTTGTTCCTTATCTGTTGCCCTACATTTAAAGAAGCCCAAACCCAGGGACATTTATTATTCATTTGCACATATTGTACATTTGTTGCAAACGTGTATTCTTTATCATAGAGGTGCAACAGTTTATATCAACTCACTGGTGTCACAAACAGAACATTGATTTTATAATGTCTATACATTGAAATGTAACAGTAATTTACAATGCAGTCAGTAATTTTTATTCATGTACTGTTTTATTCATGTGTGTTACAAAGTTACACTTACAGTTTTAACAAACTGATGTGGACCAAATCCAGTTCCATCACAATTCAACACAGAATACAAAACACTTTATTGATCTATCTGTCAGTGGTACTAAATGAAACAGACGGCTATTATTCATGCATTACCTGTTACATTACATAGTCTCCCTTTTAACTAAATAATGAAAATATTATAATAAATCATCCTCTTGAAACCCAGCATGCCTATACAGGGGGGAACATTTGCCAAAAATAGCAGATCTACAAGCTCACATCATTTCTGTGTACACAGAAAAAAAATGATCCAAGTACAATTGTAACTCTGGTCCATTTGACTAAGAATAGAGGGTTTAAGTAATGTCTACAGTGCATGTTGGGTAGAATTGCAAGGCAGACATACCAAAGCAAACTATTACATAAATAAACATAAACTATTACATGTATACACACCATCATGTAGCTGTACCAACACACCACATAACGAATACATTGTGAAAATGAGGATCTCACTAGATAACTATTTCACAAATCCAATGGTAATAATGAGAACATGATCTGTCATTCCATCGTCCATTATACATCTCAACACAGTCTTCTCCACCATTCCAGTTATTAGGCTGACCAGGATGCCAGTACCTGCAGAAGTAGGAACATTTCATTCATTACAATACCTTCACAAGAATGTTTCTTTCTCTAAATGTTTGGTTTTTTTAATCAAGACAAATTATATTATAAGTATTACAAATAAATGAACTGGATAATGAAATAGACAACAGATACAGTATAAATGTCCTTTTCATAGCGTTTAATACCATTTAGAAATGAATGTGTGGAGGAAATATGTGAAATGTAGTTAAAATGTTTGATGAAATGAAGAGTAGAAGTATGAAGGTAAAGTATTACGTTGGTGTGGTCAGTGGTGTTCCATCTACACACTTCCAGTCTTCTTCTACGTCTCTGTCAGTCAATCCCAGCCACACATTCTGGTTTAAACTGACAACCAAGTCCTGGACAGAAAACCAGCTGGTTACTGAAGTACAATCTGTCCAATAGATGTGTGTCTCAACTAAATGTAATAGGTTACAGCATGCAGTGACACACTCACACGCACGCACGCGCACGCACACACACACACACACACACACACACACACACACACACACACACACACACACACACACACACACACACACACACACACACACACACACACACACACACACACACACACACACACACTCATACTGTACCAGTTTTTCTTTGCTGTTCATGATCATCAGGTCTGATTGTGTGTCTCTACAGTATGTTCTGCTCTCCTGAGTCTCCTCCCAGGTTTTCTTCACAGTAGAGATGTAATAACACACACCATCACCATGTAAATCCATGTGATTCTAACAACAAAATATAATGTTAGAAACTGTCTTTACGTGCTCAGATTAATGACATATGATGAACAACATGATAAGAATGTATAAAAACAGTGCTGTCTCACTGACCACAATGAATCCTCTTCAGTTCAGTCAGAATGTTAAGTCTGGTCTGTAAGTTGTCTTTCTGTTCAGTCATGTTGTTGAGTCTGGTCTGTAACTTGTCTTTCAGTTCAGTCATGTTGTCATGTCTGGTCTGTAACTGATCAAAACTGGACTCCTGGTTGTTTTTCTCTTTAATCAATGCACAATCTGTAAGAAGGAGAATCAACAAACTGATGAGTTTTACATTCAACGTTGTGTTGATAGTTATCTTCATTTGACATCAATGATACAGAGGGCTCTATTTTGGGGAAACAGGTGAACTGGCGTGAAGAACAGTCAACAACATGGGTGGAGGGTGGAGCTGGAGCACCTGCAGTCAATGATGAGGCAGGAAGGATGAGACTGAATATATTATCAGTGGGTGTGTTGCAGGTGGATTCAATCATGACCAATCAAATGGAAAGGGGAGTGTTTTATCATCACCGGGGGAGAGGGACTTACATACTGGCAGTGATGGAAGAAGTATACTCACATGTTTTTTACTTTAAGTAAAAGTATCAATACCACAATGTAAAAATACAAGTAAAAGTTTGATATTCAAAATGTACTTGAGTAAAAGTACAAAAGTATTGGCATCAATATGTACTTAAAGTACCAAAAGTAAAAGTACTCAATATGCAGAAATGTTCCCTTTCAAGTTTTCAAAATGTATAGAAATCTTTTGAAAATAGATCTTTTAGATCTTTTAGATTTTGAAAATAGATAGCCAATCTACAAGCTCACAGTTGTGAGCTTGTAGATTGGCTATTTTTAAATAGCCAATACATATTGGCTATTTATATATCCAATATGTATATATATGGCTGAAGAGGTTGATGTATGTTTTGTAACAATAATAAAAATCAAAGCAAAGTAACTAGTAACTAAAGTATTCAAATAATTGTAGTGGAGTAAAAGTACAATATTTTCATCTGAGATGTAATAGAGTAGAAGTAAAAGTTTAGAAAAATTGAAATACTCCAGTAAAGTAAAAGTACCTCAAAACTGTTCGTGGGGCAAAATTGTACTTAAGTGCGCACGCACGCACGCACGCACGCACGCACACACGCACGCACGCACACACACACACACACACACACACACACACTTCACCTGTTTCTCTTTGCTGTTTATGATCATCAGGTCTGATTCAATAAATGTACTTAGCTATACTTTACACCACTGCTTACTGGACATCTGCATATTAACTTTTGCACTGACCTCCCAGGTGGACATCAGCTCAGATTCACAGGTCTGAATCAGTGGGTGAAATTTGTTTTGTGCGAGCCGAATGAGTTGGGCATGCGTGTGTTCTCACTCGTGCACATTGCCTTTGCACACCTGCATGTCGCCATAGTTCTTTTACAACCTTTTATCATGTGTTACAGTTTTCACTTCAAGAATTTTGATTCTTGTGAAGAATGCTGACTATGAAGCATTACTTTTATGATCAACTTACAGTCATAGGCTTAGGCTATGATTAGAGAACACATTAGCAGACACAAATCGTTAGCCTCATAGCTTTGAGGTTATGTTAAGGTTTTCAGAATAGATGTAAAATCACTATCTGCCTAAGTCATCTCTTTGACTTAGGCAATATGTGTTGTTTTCATAATTTCCTAAGTTATATGTTGTCTGCCTTTATTTATATCTGTCTAAATCTACTCTTCTAACACTGCTGATTCACCCTGCATTATGTCCTCAGCCTATCAGAATGCTTGTTACATTCCAAAATAACTCTCTGCCTACAGTAAGTCATCTTTGACTTATAGGCAGATATATGATTTGGGCATGTAACAAGCTATGGATACTTGCTATGCGTCACATGTCTACAGTATAATGCTTTATCAGCATACCTATGATGCATTATAATCTGCTCATAACACTGTATAATCATAGTTATAAGAACTCATAAATCTCATAATGATTTATAACAAAATGTTGTAATACATTATAATGATATTTTAATGCATGATTATAATGTCACTTATAGTGACATTATAATCACGCATTAAAAGAGTAGTCATTGGGTGCTTTAATTAAAGTCAAATAAATTGCCTTAAACGTATGAAAGAGCAACACAAACAGTGTCTGCCTACGCCTTCAGGAATGTAATGATTGAATGAAACAATGATTAAGCTACATTATAAGATTATTATAATGTATTACAACTATGATAGGATCACTATGATCCTTGCCCAAAAAACATTAGTGTCCAGCTCTCATGAAGTATTATAATACTTGACCTTAAAAGTCACTGTACAGAATGCTTTAAAATGTGTCATGATTACTTTTTTATGAAGCATTATGACTATTTATGGGTTAAAAGCAGAATAAGGCATTTTAAATATTCTTATAATGCATTATGGACACGGGATGCATAGCAAGAGTTACCATAATGTTGCCATAGGGACACAGACTGAGGTGATTTGAACTGCGTAGCTCTGAGACCAACCTTTACTCACTCTAGGATAGACGGGTTGACGAATGCACATTTGGGAGACTGAGGGCGTGAAGTTACAATAACTGTTGTCTTTTATTTTCTATAGGCTGCCTACAACAAAGCTGCATGCTACTGCAGCAGTAGAGGCAGACACCAAACGAGAGAATGGCCTGGGGTCAGATACAGATTCATACTGTTCTTCTTCAACAAAGATTCTCGCAGGCCGGATTTGGACACCTTCACGGGCTGTATCTGGCTCACGGGCCACCATATTGACAGATAACTTGGGCTGTATGCTCTGAGTATGCTCTGAGAATACTGGACTCTGAAAGGCAAAACGTTTTGCACGATGCGTCCCTGAGTGACACACCAAACACGCAGGCACAGACATTTTAAATATGCCCGTCCACTGCATGCCTCACGCCAATCCACCTGTCTCACAATAGAGCCCAAAGTATTTCAATCAACATCCATCAACAGTAAAGATTGTGTTTATAGAATGCTACTCACAGAGTATGACCAGGATAATGATACCAGCCAATAGGAGAAGACACAGCAGCCCCACACACACTGCAACAGCTATGTAGCGATTCTGCTTTGAATCTCCAGAGCCTGAAAAACATACGACACCAACATTAAGACTAATCATCACACTCACTTTAGGATTGAGAGATTTGTCCCAAATTAAGACATCTAAAATAAGTGACACTTTTTAACTAGTTGTGATGGTATACTTTTGTGGCAAAACTCTCCAGACACCACTACACTGTCCTGGTGTAACACCCATATATATGTTAGTTAACCTTTGTATATTATTTAGTTTTTACCTCCATGCTGCTCTTGTGCTGTGTTGTTCTGTCCAGCATCCTGCTTTGTCCCAGAGTCAAGGTCGTCTGCAGTCTCATAGATGGGGTCTTGGTCGTCTGGAGTGAGATAGATATCTTCTATCTCTTCTCTATCTTCTCTCTCTCCTCTCTCCTCCATCTCCAGCTCTCTCCCGGTGTTGACATACACGTCCTCAGACATTGTAGTTCAGTGTCAAACTGCATGTGTTACAACTTGTTGGAAAACTTAAAGTCACAAAAGAGGAAGATGAAGATGAATGCTTTGAAAGAATAGTGAAGTATTATTTTTCTATCAGTTGTGCAAACTTCCCATTAAGTAAATGCAAGCAGCTGTCCTTTAAATGGGACAATGTTAGCAGATACATGAGCTTATCCTCAGGCACTCTGGTCAGTAATGTGAAGACTGTGTTGTATTGTCACACTTGACAGCTACAGTACCTCTTTTTCTTCTTCCGTTTTTGTCTCAGCCAGGCCAGCTGGCCAAACATACTGTATGTAACTATATATATGCTATTCCTTCATTTAAAATACAGACAATCATATTTATGTCTCTCTGTCAGGTGTTGAGTTCTGCACCTATGGGTGCATGGACATAAAGGGATATTTCACTTAAAAAAAATGTATCGTCTACTCTGGCTTTTGGGAGCACCCCGGACAGTTTTTAATCTCCGCCACCGTTGGCCCAGTCGCTGTGAAACTGCACACACACACTCCCTGGATGCCACAGCAGAACCTCTGCCCCACATTTTTCTGATCAGCCTGTCATAGCGCCACCATGAGGTCGACTTTTGCAAAACACATTTTTGGATATTACTCCTACAGATTTTGTCCAAATAACACACAAATCGGTACACAATATCTCTATAGTGATCAACACGGATCTGTCCGATTTTTGATATTCCATCCTGATTGGCTAAGATTGGCTTCCAAAGTTTGCAGGATTGGTTTGTTTTGAACAAAATGCCTCAAATCATGAAATTATCCACGTAGATTCCCACTTGGCCCAGGAAGAAATGCCACTTGAAAACGCTCACATCAGCCTCATAGTGGTGCTATAACAGGCCGATTCACGTTTTTACCTATAACTGCCTAGAGGCCAAGGAAAAACCTTTGCCCTGCATTTTTCACATCTGCCTGTTAGAGCGCCACCAGAAGGCTGACTTTTGTAAAACAAATGTTTTCCTCTTACTCCTTCAGATTCTGTCCAAAAAACACACAAATCGGTACACAGTATCTCTATAGTCATGTGATTAAGATGGATATGCCTGATATTTCATATTCCATCCTACTTGCCTAACATTGGCTTTCAAAGTTTGCAGAATAGGTCAGTTTTGAAAAAAAAATCCTCAACTCATGAACGCAGTGTGCGATTTCCGTGAAATTTTGTACGCACATTCCCACTAGGCCGAGGAAGAAATGCCCCCCTTTTCACATTGGCCTGTTATAGCACCACCAGCAGGTCTAATTTAGCAAACCACATTTTTGGAACAAAATCATGAATGCCGTGTCCGATTGCTGTGCAAGGCCTAAGAAGAAATGGTACCCTTTTCACATTGGCCTATTATAGCACCACCAGGAGGCCATAATAACCTACCTGACCTGGCGGAGACTTGTGCTCCGAGGAGCACTTTTTCTAGTTTTACATGCTTTGTTATCAATAAAGATGTCAAAGTCAAAGTAAATGACTTTCATCCTACAGTGCTTCAAGGCCTGTATGCTAGTTACAGTACATAATTTACAGCCAGTCCTGTCAGTAACTTCCTTCATATCTTCATCTCTTCAATATCGCTTTCATTTAGTGTGTGTGTGTGTGTGTGTGTGTGTGTGTGTGTGTGTGTGTGTGTGTGTGTGTGTGTGTGTGTGTGTGTGTGTGTGTGTGTGTGTGTGTGTGTGTGTGTGTGTGTGTGTGTGTGTGTGTTGGGCCTGGCCAGGAGTGGATGGAGTGGCCACGTGGCCCAGCTGCTTGCATTTACTTAATGGGAAGTTTGCACGACTGGTAGAAAAATAATACTTCACTATTCTTTCAAAGCATTCGTCTTCATCTTCCTCTTTTGTGACTTTAATTGTCTCCGCCAGAACGAAGGCATGGCGAGAGAGTATGTTTTACCCCCCGTCCGTCCGTCTGTGTGTGTGTGTGTGTCCGTCCGTCCGTGTGTCCGTCCGTCCGTGTGTCCGTCTGTGAACAGCTAATCTCCAACACCGTTGGCCCGCTCGCTCCGAAACTGTGCACACACACTCCCTGGATGCCAATTCAGAACCTCTGCCCCACATTTTACATGGGCCTGTTATAGCGCCACCAGGAGGCCGATTAGTGCAAAACCCATTTACTCCTACAGATTTTACCCAAACGTCATGCAAATCAGTACACAGTATCTCTATAGTCATGTGGTCAACACGGATCTGTCCGATTTTCCATATTCCACCCTCATTGGCTAAGGTTGGCTTAAGTTTGCAGGATTGGTCCGTTTTTAACAAAATGCCTCAAATCATGAACGCAGCTTGCGATTTCCGTGAAATTTCACACTCACATTCCCACTAGGCCGAGGAAGAAATGGCACCCTTTTCACATTGGCCTGTTATAGCGCCACCAGCAGGTCCAATCTTAGCGAAACACATTTTTGGAACGCGCGCACACACACACACACGCGCACGCACACACACACACACACACACACACACACACACACACACACACACACACACACACACACACACACACACACACACACACACACACACACACACACACACACACACACACACACACACACACACACACACACACACTGCCACACAGTCCCCCTCCAAACACACAATTCAATTCAAAGGGCTTTATTGGCATGAGAAAACATACGTTTACATTGCCAAAGCAGAAAGCACAATACAACAATACAGCAATACAATCAAAACAAAAAATATGTACATTTGAAAGTCAGAATCTTCAATATATCAATTTCTATGTACCAAGATCACTGGGTGCAGGTATAGTGCCGGAATATACACAATGATTAGTCTTTAGGGTGGTTGTGTTCCGTTTGATATCCTTTTCCTATCACAGCAACTCACGAATCTTGCTTCTGTGTTTGCACATTGTTGTACTTCGCCCAGCAGGTATGGGAGTTTTTTGTCATTGGTCATGTTTTCAAAATCTCTGTGTGTGGTTGTAATCTGTGGGAAGTATGTGTCTCTGATGTCTTGGTACAATGGACAGACGGTTAGGAAGTGTAGCTCGGTTTCCACTTCATTTTGTGTGCAGTGGGTGCATAGTCTGTCTTCTCTCGGGATACAGGTCTGCCTGTGACGACCTTTCTCGATCGCAAGACTGTGCTCACTGTGTCTGTACCTAGTTAAAGATGGAGTGCCATGATATTTTTCAACCCTAAAACCTGATCATAAGGTATTATTATTATGTAAGGATTTTTTTCAACAAAAAAAAGTGTACAGTAAGTGTTAAAATGTTGTTTTTATGTAGACACACCCACCAGTGCATTAAGTATACCTGGTTCTCACCTTAGCACCTCCTCCACCACCTTAGCACCACCCACCTGTCCTAGTCCCTCCTCCTCCTCATGCCCACACCTGTTGTGTTATGATAATGAGGGGGAGGGTGTGGGCTTTGTGATGTCACTAAAGTGCTGTTTCTCTATTGGCACGTTTGACCCTCAAGGTTTCAGCCTCCAGGAAGAAACTCCAAATAGTCAGAGAAGACATAAAACACCATAAAAACACCACCGGGGGGCTTAATGAAGTTCTATCAACCTCATAGACACATGAAAAACAGAAAAAGTGCAAAAACATGGCACCAGCTCTTCAAGATTTTTCTTTGTTTTGGGTCAGTCACGGTGCTCAGGTATTCTGCCACTGCGTATTCTCTGTTTAGGGCCAGATAGCATTCTAGTTTACTCTGCTTTTGTGTTGCTTCTTTCCAGTGTGTCAGGTAGTTTTCCTTTTGCTGTTTTATAATTTGGTTTAGTCCAATGGGTTTTCTATCTCGTGGCTCTGTTTGTGTTTGTGCCCGGAGTTCCAGGGCCAGCTGGCTGAGGGGGCATCTCTCTAGGGTTTCGCTGTGTGTGAGTGCCTTGTTATGGAGTGCATCTAGGTCGCTTTCTTTTAGGTGGTTGTAGAACTTAAGTGCTCTCTTTTTTATTTTGATAATTAGTGGGTATCGTCCTAATTCTGCCCTGCATGCATTATTTGGTGTTTTTCGCTGGGTACGGAGAATGGATTTGCAGAATTCTGTGTGTAGGGTCTCGGTTTGGTGTTTATCCCATTTTTCAAGGTCATGGTTTGCTAATGGTCCCCAGATCTCACAACCATAGAGGGAAATTGGTTCTATCACAGAGTCCAGTATTTTAAGCCAGGTTTTAATTGGGATGTCTATTTTGATGTTTCTTTTGATAGCATAGAATGCCCTTCTTGCCTTGTCTAGGTCCTTTACAGCTTGGTTGTAGTTCCCTGTGCTGCTGATGTTTAGGCCAAGGTAGGTATAGTTTTTTGTTTGTTCTAGTGGGATTGTATTTAGGAAAAATTGATGGTTTTGGCGGCTGGATCTTTTTTGAAATATCATGATTTTAGTCTTAGTTAGGTTCACTGTCAGGGCCCATGTCTGGGAGAATTTGTGTAGGAGATCAAGTTGCTGCTGTAGTCCTTCCTTGGTTGGAGACAGCAGCAGCAGGTCATCTGCAAAAAGTAAGCATTTGATTTCTGTGTTTGCCAAGGGGATGCCTGGAGCTGTGGACTGTTCTAACGTTCTTGCTAATTCGTTGATATATGTTGAAGAGTGTTGGACTCAGGCTGCATCCCTGTCTAACTCCTCGGCTTTGGGGGAAAAAGTCTGTGTGCTTTTCGCCTATTTTAACTGCACATTTGTTGTTAGTGTACATTGATTTTATGATGTCATAGGTTTTCCCCCCAATGCCACTCTCCAACAGTTTGTACATCAGACCCTCATGCCAAATTGAATCGAATGCTTTTTTGAAGTCGACAAAGCAGGAGAATAATTTGCTTTTGTTTTTGTTTAATTGGTTGTCAATTAGGGTGTTTAGAGTGTAAATGTGGTCTGTTGTGCGATATTTTGGTAGAAAGCCAATTTGTGATTTGCTCAGGACATTGCTTTCTGTGAGGAAGTTTAGAATTCTGTGGTTGAGGATCATGCAGAGGATCTTTCCGAGGTTGCTGTTTACACAGATCCCGCGGTAGTTATTTGGGTCATATTTGTCTCCACTTTTGTGGAGTGGCGTTATCAGCCCTTGATTCCATGTGCTGGGGAAGATCCCAGAGCTGAGCACGATATTTAGGAGTTTTAGTATGGCTATTTGGAATTTGAGGTCGGTGAATTTTATCATTTCATTTAGAATACCGTCTGCCCCGCAGGCCTTCTTGGTTTTAAGTGTTTTTATTTTGTCTTGTAGTTCTTTTAGGTTGATTTGGGAATCTAGTGGATTCTGGTAGTCTTTTACGGCTGACTCTAGGTTTTGTAGTTTATCTTTTATTTGTTTTTGCTCTTTGTTCTTCTCGATTGGGCCAAAGAGGCTAGAAAAATGGTTCACCCATATATCTCCATTTGGATGGGTAGTTCGTCCTGTTTTAGCTTATTAAGTCTGTTCCAGTTTTCCCAGAAGCTGTTTTTCTGTATGGAATCCTCGATATCTTGCAGTTGGTTTCTAACATGTTGATCTCTTTTTTCTCTTACTGTTTTCTTGTATTGTTTCAGTGTTTCCCCATAATGGAGACGTGTGTTGTGGTTGTCTGGGTCTCTGTGTTTTTGGTTTGATAGTTTCCTTAATTTTTTCCTGAGATTATTGCAGTCATTATCGTACCATTTGTCATTCTCACATACACTGACTAGCCTACTGCTACTCACATTCCCAAATAAACTATAACTCAAACGACAATAAAACAACAGTAACAACAACACACTCTCCCAGCCTTTACAAGCACCATAGTACTGTGTTGATAATCTACTGGTTCCGTTCCGTGTCAACTTGTGACTTGTCAGTGTCACCCACTTCTCATTGTGCATAACAGTAACTCGCAACAATATTCCAAATCTTAACAAGCAAGATAGCATAGCGTTATCTGCATAGCATAGCAGCAGATAACAATCAATGAAAAAACACATTATGACCTTTGATGTCTTCAATCATGTACTAATCCATAATTCGAGGGGACTTGATGACCATAGTGTAGAATGGAGCATGTACAGTGTGTCAGGTACAGCAGCTCTGGTGACATTCTAGCAGTTCAGCACAGTGGTGTTGGTAATCTCTACATTCATTTTATGGACTTGGAGAGACAGAGTGGGCTACATGGCTCCATCAGTCAGAGTTTTAACCACATGAACCCTAGCGTCCCTATTCTGGGGTGACCATTCACCGAAAATAGTGGATCTACATTTTTGGGAAGATATTTGTAGAGGGAAAAAAGAAGGGTGCTTAGCATAGACCTCAGGGGAACTCCAGTCAATGTATATATAGGTTTCTGGTTGACACTATGTTTACAGAATCAAAACCAAACGACAAATACCAGTTGTGTAGAAGAATATAATAAACATTTATGTGTTGAAAAACCCTGAAGTGTTTACTGTGCCCTGTTTAGTGGAATCGTCGTGTTTCTCTTGGTGTCCTGCTTTGTTTTGGCATGCCTTTCGGCCTGGCGGAGACCAAAATACTCAAGAATGTGAAAAACAACGATATTAATGTAGCGAAAATGTAACCCAAATCAATTTCCCTCAGTTCTCAGTTGTTTTTTTAAAAAAACTGACTGATTTCCTATCTCTCTCCCTGACTATTAATTCTCCTTAATTAAAAAAAAAAAATCCAGGAATTTTCAAAAATATATTATGGTGAAAATAGCAGGTCTACACACAAATCTGACTATTTTCATTAGGTTTGAAATAGAGCTTAAAGTAATACAATGCAGAATCCCAAATAACGATTTTTAGCAACCTCTGCTGGTCACTACCGTCACTGCATACAATTTCCGTAATCCTCGATTACCCAGAATTCCATTCGTTTTCACCGGAAGCCGGAAGCGTTTCAAAAAGCGATCTTTTAATTGTTTTATACTATCTACGGATCGTTTCTCTTAGCCAGTGGAGCATTAGTTACCATGAGCTGTGCTTTCTTTTTCTGTTCTTTTTCGATCTTCCAATCCTACATTATCTTAACATCAGCGTGAGGTTCCTTTTTGTTATAGCGCGGTAGTTCCTGGCCAAACAGGAAACCGTTGCGGTAGTTCCTGGGGACGTCGGCCACGACGTCATGACGTTGGCCAGGAACGTCATTTCCCCGGGAATGTCCCCCCAGTCCACTTTCAATAGAAAATATATAAATAAAAGGCTTCCGGGGGTGAAATTCACGGAGTGGGTGTTGTGAAACTTTTGCCACTCGCAAAAGATATACAATTTAACTTTAGTTTTGTTGAAAACGTTACCTAGTATTACTTTAAGTGGTTAACTAATATACTTCCTAGAAAGGTATAGTGGAGTCAAAGTACAATATTTGTTTTTTAAATGTAATGGAGTGAAAGTCATAAGTAGCCTATCCAAAAATACAAATACTTAAAGGTAGGGTAAGAGATATTTTTTGGTTAAAACAAAAAGTATTTTGTTAAAAGGTTAAACAACTAATAGAATTATTATTCGACTATATTCTACATCTTTGTATGATGCAAGATGCAAATGTTCTTTTTAGAGAATACAACATTTAATATAATTTTATAATTTGATGAATGATTGGTGTAATTATTAACAAGGAACACAACAGAAGTTGATTACGGCTAGGACAAAGTGTTGTCCAGAAGTAGTATACAGTAGCACAGAAAAAACTAATTAAAGCATGTACCGGCAGTTGATCAAATATTGATTGCTTTTCAATAATAAAGTCTATTATATGAATGATTGGCCTTTCCCCACAATATGGGTCATTTGAAATGTGTACAAATATAAATTTTTATTTTCCGGAGTGGAGTACTAGAACAAACATATTAGATACCCCAAATGGTTCTACATGGAACCATTTCATGGTACCCATGCATCACTATTAAGGGAAATATTTTCAGGGGAAAAGTTATTTTTTCCTTTTATTCTAAAACCTACAACCAAAAATAAGTCAATAACCTGACTTTGAACATGGGGAGTTTGATTGATTGATTGTGACAGTAGGGAAATACAGTAACAAAGCTATGCTAATAGGATAACACAAAAAGCCCATGCCCCTTGTCCATTATGGTCCAATTGTACTCAATTCATCATCATCATGACATATATACAGTACATACACACAATACATTACATATCGGCAACATCACTAAACAATAATAGATATATTTACAGAAAGAAAAGTAGGGTGGGGTGCAGAGAATGCCACTCACATGGGGCTCCCTCTATGGATGATAACGTGACAGCCTTATAATAGGCTTGTAGATCGGTTACTTTTGAGTATTGTTGACCAGTGATGAAAGAAGTACTCACATGTTTTACTTAAGTAAAAGTATCAATACTGCAATTTAGATTTACTCTGTTCACAAGTAGAAGTCCCATATTCAAAATGTACTTGAGTAAAAGTACAAAAGTATCGGCATCAAAGTATACATAAAGTACCAAAAGTAAAAGTACTCATTGTGCAGAATGTCCCATTTCAGTTTCAAAAATTACAAAAAATCTTTTGAAAGATGCGACGCATTGTAAGCTTGTAGATCTGCTATTTTCAAATGGCCGAAATATATATAGAGCTGAAGTGGTTAATGTGTTTTGTAATAATAATCAAAATCTACAAAGTAACTAGAAACTTAAGTTTTCATATAATTGTAGTGGAGTAAAAAAGTACAATATTCCCCTCTGAGATCTGTGGAGTAGAAGTAAAAGTATTGAAAATTGTTAATACTGAAGAAGGTATTCTTCTTCTAGAAAGTAAACTTAAGTACGGTACTTGAGTACATGTACTTAGTTACTTTACACCACTGTTGTTGAATGTTGACCACATTTTAAGTGGTCAGATGGGTGGCTTTCGAGATTTTCAAGTGGGCTCTGATCCAGAGAGCTTTCTGCGTCTTTCACTTCGTGTTGAATGCTTTTTGAAATATTCAACTTTATAAAACTTTTATTTTATACTGGAAATCAATGGAGGTCAGATTGGGTGGATACTTTGCCCAAATATGGAGATGAGTCGACTAACATCATAGCAGTGACATCATAGCATGGCCACATGATGTTTGAGACGGAAGCCACACCGTTATTTATTAGACCCTGTCTTGTTACTTGTATACCCAGATAGTTGTGTGCAATTAATAAACAAGACAAAAGGTAATAGACTCTGTCTGTGCATAACTGTAATCCAGGACAAATAGAAGAGCAAGACAGCCCAACTGGCTCATACTGCCCGTATCTGTGTGACGTAGGTGGTCACCCCTTTAGGACAAGGGTTTTCAACTGATTGTGAACCAAGATTAGTTTCTAATCTTAGCCCATATCCTCAACCAACACCACAGTGGTCCCCAGGTTGATTCTTAGTCTGTC